>NC_143136.1:73654015-73957045 GCF_059928025.1 Delphinapterus leucas | reverse complement strand
AATAAAAATATGGAATTATATTTGGACACCTTCAAATAGATTACAAAACATAATGTCAAGGAAAATGGGAGATTATAAAACACCTTCTCTCAAAAATTAAATAAGTATATTCACCCATCATATGTGAATAAAAGAGGAAATATTACTCTTGTTTTTATGAAACTATAGTACAATCATAGTAAATAAATAATTTCATTCTCATATATGCAGAAACAATCTATGAGAAACCAAGGTAACAAGCACAAGCAAGATTACTCCTTCACAGAATCTCTTTTTAGAATTCTTTCCCATATGCACTTTTAAAAATTGATTACATAATTTAGATTGTCTCGAATAACCAATAAAGATACTTCCTACATGTGCTGCAAATTGAGAGCAATTTTTGAAACCCACAGTCATATAGAATTCAAGACATCCTCACATTTGTCAATTTACTTCCCCTACACACCCACATCCCTGTTCCCATTCCCAAATTAGACTTTAAAATCCCTGAGGGCAGAACCTATCCACCTTTTAATTTCCCTGTTGAACCCAAAATTGTGGCAAGGAAGATATGCAGTGCCCCACATTTTTTAATGAATGGATAATTGCATGAATGAGAATGAAGGTATATGTAAACCACAGCTGTCAGATTTTTGCCTTTGATATCTCATCCTAGTCAAATGAAGATGGGTTTAGTAACACATTTCCATAGTGGAATGAAGTGTAGTCACTAGATTGTGCTCTATGTGATAATACACAGGTATATCCTTTAGAACATTGTTACCCAAGTCATGCTTTGTAGAAACTAAAATGTGGGCTAGTAAAAGGTTTCCCGTTTTTTATAAAAGAGTTCCATTGGTCAAATAATTTGGAAAATCCAGTTAAAGAAATTCAAGTAACATTTTTTTACTGCTAGACTCCTCAAAGCACATAATATACTAATATGCGGTATCACTTTCTAAAAATCTATCAAAGAACACTTTTGGTCTTTGATCATCTCAGAAGAGCATTCTAAGGAACAGAGTTTAGGAAACAATGTTTTAGAACAATAAACGATACCATGTTAAATCTTCCTTCACCAAAGCAGAATTATAGATTTGAAGGAGATATTTAATGTTCCATGTATTATTCAGAATGCATCACTTTTGTCTCCACAGGAAATAGAATAAAAGCAAAATTATCATGAGCCTTCTGTACCCATTGCTCATTTTGAAAGGGTAAGGGAATATCTCTTTACTGATAACCCTTGCTTGGGTTTGGTTATCATATTTCATTTAAGAGTTTTCTTAATTCTTCCTCAAAATATCCCCTAGTAGCCTCTTCCTTTTCTGTTCTTCTCTTTCTAAATGTATATGTACAAAAGTAGTAGGGACCTCTGCAATACATCTTAAAGACATCTCTGACAATTTATGACCTTATGACTGATTAATGTCTGGAAGTATTCAGAGAACATTAAAACTCATCTAACAAATAGGGTGACTATGGAATTTCTATGAGGAAAATGTCAGTGGATATTGTCCTGAGAGTTCATACAGATCCATTATGATTCTGCAAAATAACTTAATTTGTCTTCCGTTTGACTAAACCACAAATTCCATCATGAAAGATGTTGTTTCTCCATAGGGAGAGAAAATGCTATAGGAATTAAAGGGAAAGTAGGAAGCTAGCTAACTATCATGTGGATTATCATAAGATTTGGACCTAGTGCCAGCTCTATCACTAGCTATGTGACTTTGGGACATCTGTCAATGTCTCAAGGTGTCAGGTGTCTCATTTGAAAATAAGAGAAAGTAACAACCTTGTGACTTCCCAACTGTTTGCCTCAGGGGCTGCTGTGGTGGTGGATTATGAAGAGAACAGGGAAGGAGAAACCAAGGAAGTGATCTGATCTCCCTTCCATCTTCCACCTGAGCAGCACTACTTTTACATGTTTTGTATACTAAAGTTCAGAGCAATATTTAATTTTTAAAAGATCCTGTTTAAAGAGAAAACCACAGATTCTATGATCTAAAGTTTTGTTTAGATATAACATCCTCCAGGCCACATTTTTAATAAACGTGTTTTCATCTCAGGAAAAAACAATGGGCTTTTATATTTTCTTTTCTATTCATTCATGTGCTCCTGATTCAAGTAAAATAAAACCTTAATAACTTTCATTATTTCATATAGCTTATTTTACACTTTTGTAATATGTTTCTTAAATAAAAAGATGAGTTGATGTGTTGCTTTTCAAAATAAAATTAAAGACAACATGGGGAGTGGATGAAGTCAACTCCAGCCCATACTTGACTTTAGTTATTTTTTCATGGTGCCTTTGGGCACTTAAATACTGCACTGCATTATCTTTGAGGTAGAACAACAGCAATGATGACAAAACAAAGGCCAAAAAATTCACATAAAAAGGAAAAATGAGAAAGAAAGATGTGAGAGGTTTCTTTTTAACACAATTCTCATCATCAGGCTTTGCAGTCTTCTTTGACACAAAGTTGAGAAATAGTCTTCTTAATCCGGAGGGCGGTTAGGCGGGCTGCCCCATTGGCATACCAACACTCGCGCATTATTCTCCCCATGACTCGGAGTGCCTTTAAGAGAGAAAATATCAAAGTCTTTAGCACAAAACACAGTACGAGAGAAGAAAAGCCACAAACACAGGAATCGATGCTAAGCTCTGATACAGAAATAGTAAACTTAAATCAATATGAGAAGGAGATCAGGGCCAAATCACTTCAAAAATCCTGTCAAGAGTGTCTCCCCTAAGACAAGGAACAGGGCATCTCCCCCCAGACACAGACCAGGGCATCTCCACTCAGACAAGGACCAGAGCATCTCCCCTCAGACAAGGACCAGAGCATCAACCCTCAGGCAAGGACCGTGGCTTCTCCTCCCAGACAGAGACAAGGGTGACTTCTCTCAGAAAAAGACCAGAGCGTCTCCTCTCAGAGACCAGGGTGACTTCTCTCAGAAAGGGACCAGGGTATTTCCCCACTGACAGAGACCAGGTCATCTCCCCTCAGAGGGACCAGAGCATCTCCCCACAGAAAGAGACCAAGGTGACTTCTCTCAGAAGAAGACTAGAGTGTCTCTTCTCAGAGACCAGGACATCTACCCTCAGACCAGGACTAGGACATTTCCTCTCAGAAAGGGACCAGACTGTCTCCCCTCAGACAAGGACTAAGGCATCTCCCCTGAGAGGGACCAGAGTGTCTCCCCATGGACAGAGACAAAGGTGACTTCTCTCAGAAAAAGACTGGGCTCTCCCCTCAAACAGAGAAAAAAGTTTCTCCCCTCAGACAGAGACCAGGTCAACTTCTAGCATAGAAAGACCAGGGCTCTCCCCTCAGACAGAGCCCAGGCTGTCTCCGCTCAAACAGAGATCAGGGCACCTCCTCTCCTAGGGAGACCAGGGTGTCTTCTCTCAGACAGGCCAGGTGTCTCCTCTCAGAAAGGGGCCAGGGGATCTCCTCTGGCTTCAGGCAGAGGCACAGGGCCCACTGATCTGCTAGATGATTTGAAGCCATCATTTGTGGACCTTGAAGGTAGCTATAGGAGATGATAGGGAGCCTTTGCTCAGTGGCATTTTGGTTTATGGAATTACACTATCATTTTTAAGGTCATGTTTGATTAGCATAATGTGAAATGATGGACCAGTTTCATTTGTTTTAGTCTTTTCTGTTTAGTGATTAGTTGTTTATTTGTCTTCCACCTACTCTGTTGAATGTAATTTTAGGAAAGAGAATATGGCCACCTTACACAACATCCTTTTAGAGTAAGTGAAATCAATTGAATAGCTTTATCTTCTTGAGATGATCAATAATCTTTGAAACAATTAATCTTTTTATGCATTTTATGTATGCATTTTATGAAAATTTTCCTCTTCTTTCAAGCTGGATGAAAATAAAATGCTTTCAATTAAGAAATTATATATGTTATGTATAAAAAAGCTAACAATTTCTGCCCTTGGGCTTTCAGAATATGTAAACTTTCTTTAAAATCTTTGTAGTGGAATTAAAATATTTTTTAAAATCCTGTCAAAACACAGATATTAATCCTATAGAGGGAGGCTATTAATCCTCTTTTAATTGAAAATTCTGGGAATATGGTAGAATGACTATCTTTTAAAATATTCCAAGAAAGGGCATGAAAGACAAAAATGGATAAGGGATGGGTTGGAAATTCCCTGTGTTGCTCTGGATGGTAAGTACACACATATACATTTCTTTTAAGTCATCAAACTATATACTAAGACTTATTCATTTTATCATATGTAAATTATGCCACAATAAAATAATGATCTAAATACTAATATCAAAAATTTTGAATTAAAAAAAATCAGTATAAGTGAACTGGTAAATAAATAAGATAAATACTCAGAGGGGAAAACAATGAGAATGCATGAATCCAGAGAGGTATAAGAAATCACTGAAGCAAGGCGTTGCTCTGATGGCATTTGCTGATCTCACAGTCTAGAATTTCAGAATTGATGGACCATATGTGAAAGACAGGAAATACAGCCCAAAGCACACAGGAGGTGTCAGATCAAGACAGTTACAAAGTCCAGACTGTAAGGATGAATTGGTCTTAGAAGGAACTTTGTGAAGAAAATTGTCTAAATCTTTGATCTTGGTAAAGAAAAAATCAAACCTTAGCCTTAAAACGTTGCAGTAAGCCTGAGCTCATAGTGAAAATTCACAAGAAGATGAGGAAATAAAGTATCATAAGCAAGAGTTGGTCAAAACAACAAACAGGAAAATCAAACCTATCAAAACATTAGATGCTAGAATTAAATGATATAAAATATTTTAAAAATAAAGTACATTTTAAAAAGCAAAGAGAAAAGTCTAAACATAAGTAAAAAGCGAAAGTATATTTAAAACAAAACAAATAAATGGCATTTTTCACAGAATCAGAACAAAAAACAAAGAAAATTTTAAAAAGAAAACAAAAACTCCAAAACAAACAATAAAAAACAAAACTAATATAAAAAAAGGTGTCAAAGGTAAGACATGCAAAGTTTTAAGGGGCAAAACTGTCATAACTTTCACACAACATTATACTGGAAATCCTAGAAACTGCAGTAAGAAAGGTATGAGTCCCCAGACTCTCATTATTTGGGGATATGATCATCTATGTAGGCACCCCAAAAGAATCTATAGTTTTATACCCTAAAGAAATAATTTTTACACACACACACAGCAGTATTGTTTTAAAAGAAACTAAAAATCACACATGTGACAATCAACAGTAGAGTGAAAAAAAGAAATTAGATACATACAATGGAATACTACACAGATATGAAAATAAACAGATTATAGCTATACATATATAAGGTAAAGTAAAAAAAATTAAGAAGAATATCTATAGTGTCATTAATATATTTCACAAATAAACAAAAGTTAGCCATATACACGTACATATATATATATATATGTATGGCTAAATTTTAAAGCAAAGCAAGGCAATAATAAAATGATTAGTTATAATAGTAGCCTCTCAGAGGGGTGAGGAATCTTCAAAGGTATTGGAAGTGTTCTATTTTTTAAACTTGGTCATGAATTCTATTATCTTTACATATAACTTTACATATATGTTAATATCCTCTCATATGCATGAAATGGTTAATATCAGAAAAAATTTTAATTTAATTTCAATTTGCTTATAAATGCCTCAAATTCTCTTCTCAAATGAGTATATAGGTAAGCTATCTACACAAAATAGAAATATCAGGACATAAATCTTGCCTTAAATAGGAAATGAGTTGAGCAAAACATGAAGGAGAGGAAAAATGCGGAAAAACGTAACAGTATAAGATATGACATATGACAGAGCCAAAACTAAAAGATGTCACCAAAAAAATCACCTCAAGCATTACATTTAAATATGGCAGAAGACAAACAGTCATAATTGGGATGGGGGAGATTAAAGCATTAAAATAGTTGTGGAACTAGTTAGATGATTTATAGTCTTTCCTCCACCTTCCCTTTTACTTCCTGTGGGAGCTAGAGAAGTCTCTCTCTTCACACAGGCAGAACAAGCATTGCAATATGTCTGCTCTATGATGGTTACTACATGCGTGGTACAAGATGAGGAGATAAACAACAATGGTCCCTGCCATGGGGAAGCTTTTCTGATGGAAGAGAATAAACTCAAACATCAGCAAGTTAGGGATTAGGAATAATTTATTGACTCTAAGGATGACTGAAATTGTAATACTCTGTGTAGCACAGACATTGACTACGCACCGAATATGCCTGTGTTCCCGACATTCCCAGCTCCCTTCCAGCTGGATGGGACTGTGTGACTCGTTCTGGTCTATGAACCATGAGTGGAAATGAAATGTGTCACTTGAGCCAAAGTATTAGAGAGCCAGTGTGTGACCCTCCAGCTCCTCTCTTCTCCTGACCTAGACCTCTGGAAACTGTGTGTTTAGATAGCAGCATCGCAAGATCAAAGTCACCTGGATTACTGAATCACCACAGGGAGCACAGATTCCAATGAAAGCTGCCTAACCTATAGGGGACTTGGCATAGCAAGAAATAAAGTCTTGTGTGAAGTCACTGGGATGTCAAGGTTGTTCCTGCCACATAACTTAGCCTTATGATACTGACAGCTAAAGGCAATAAAATCCTTCTGAAGCTTATATGAAGACATATACCTACATACATGAAATGAATTGGATGCCTAGATAAAGAGGACTATGGCCTCTGAAAATCCACCCTGATACTTACCTCAAAATTATAATGGGAAAAATATACACAAGAACATAGCCTTACTTCACAGCTTTGCCACTGGTTCGGAATACTTGGTCGGAACTTCTGGTCACAGACAACCTTCCTCATTTCCTCTATTGAGGGATCTGAAGGCACCATGTCATAATAAGGCAACTGGTAGTCCTCAACAATTCCTATAAAAAAGTTGCGTAATAAATTGCCCAGTGTGAATAATAAACAAAGATGTTTACTTCAAAATAATACCAATTAAGTTTTCTAGGCACTAGTGGTACCCTGGAAAACTGGAAAATCAGGCTTATTAAAATTATGTATCATTGTAAAACCAAAGATATAAGTTTAAAGCACTAAGTTGAATAGTTATATAAGTTTATGAAATTTTATACTATGAAAATTTATATAATTTTGATAATTAAACAAGTTATATGAGACAAAAGTATATGTAATTACTGTATAAAATATATAATTTTATATAATTATACATATATAATTTTATATAAAATGTCATGTTACATTTACATAACTTAATAATTATAAAAATATAATTTTATATTATGAAAATTATGTAAATTTTGATTTTCGTAAAATGCCATTGTGCAATTCAGGAGTAATATCTAATTACAAAATTTACAGCAAGCCTCACTGATCTGTGAATGACGTATATTTCTCCATGAATGAAGTATACTTCTCCTTTTCAAAACACAATAGCTTTCTCTTTTTGAAAATTGTTAGGCAGTCTTTTAAGAGCTGAGTTTTTTACAGTTGGATTTTACAGCTACTAGATCTGAGAATGTTCCAGAGAAATGGCCGAAGGTATTTGAAGATGAACAGTTCAACGTGAAGGTTAATATTTAAAGAGTCTCAAATAATAGACAAAGATTTGACTTTAATTATCAGAATGTTACCTGAGTTCAAGAATTTCCTTACAGAATCAATTGAATTAAACTATAGTTCTTTTAATTTAAATATTTAAGATTGGCATAATTTAGAAAATGAAATTCAAATCATGTTAACTAAATTACCATTTCAACTGTTGAAGAAAATTTAAGGACAAAAATCTAAAAGCAAATCTAGACAAATATCAGTATGAAATTAAAAAAAATAATAACATGTTTGAATCTTGCTATTTACCAAGCACCTTCCTAAGCCCTTTACATGTTTTAACTAATTATTCCTCAAAAGCACTGACTAAAGAAAGTACCATATTATCCCATTTTTACAGAATCAGGAAACTGAGGCACAAAGAGTGTCATGAATTTTCTCAAGGTCACATAGCTAGTAAGTGGCAGATCTGGAACTCGATCCCAGGCTTGGGGATTCCAGTGTCCATGTTCTGTTTCTGCACCACTCTAAGTCTATTGCTTCTGTGAATAGTTTCATCTTCCTGAATATTTTATTATCTAACCTAGGAATAAAAGGGGGAAAGCATGTTTTCTCATTCAAATATAATTTTAAGCTTTTCATTTTTTTAAATATGAGATTTATGTAAGGCAAAATGACATCAATACAAAATGCAAAAACTGACAGTGGTTTAATAATGACAGTCCTTTCGTTGAATGTTTACTATGAGCAGGCTCTATACAAAAAGCTTCACATGAATTAATTGAATTAGTCCATTAAATCCTTAAAGCCCAAGAGGTCAGTTTTATTATCTTCGTTTTACAGATGAGGAAAGTGAGACCATATAACTCACCTAAAGTCAGACATTCAGGAAGTTGCTAAACCAAGGTTTAGGACTAAGTCTGTCTCACTTGAAACTGAAAAATCTAAATCATTTTCTACCAGGATTTAACTTTTCTCCACTGATGAAACAACTTCATCAGACTGCATTTACAGGGTTTCATCTTCCCAAATTCTTCCTCTCATTATTAATCTCTAAACTGCTGGGAGCAGTAGAGTCAGGAAGTTAGTTTTTGCTTACCTCTGTCCTCCACTTTAATCCCCACACATACATCATCACCGGAAAGAAATGAACAAGAAAAGCCCGAGAACCAGAAGACTTCAATTTAAGTCCTGCGGCCTTGGCAAGTCATTTAGCTTCCTTGGGTTTAATTTCTGATATAAAATAGGAATACAGCTCAAAGAAGAAAATTTTCAAGTGCTTTGCAAAGTATTATTATGGAAATCAGAATTATCAGGAGAACTAAGCGGTAATCACAACCTAAAATCTCCATTCTGTTCAAAATGCTCCACTTTTGCCACCGGAAAGATATCGCCAAAAGGTAATCTCTTAAATATTTAGAAACGATTCAATATAGTGCATTGAATTAGCGCATCAAGGAAAGGCAGACACAAAGAATATTTCCAAAATCTTACCTCCAACTGAACACCTCCGGGCTATTTCCCAGTAAACCAGACCAACAGAATAGATGTCAGCTCGTTTGAAGGACTCAAAGATATTCACATTTATTGTATCATCAAGCATTTCAGGAGCCATGTACCTTCAAAAACATGCACACTTCAGATTCTGTGTATGATTTTATAGCAGTCCAGTAACACACAATGTTAATAAATCCTGATATACGATATGTTAAGGCAGTTTACATCAAATTTACAGGTTGATCTGCGCCACTATAATAGAATAAAATTAAGTATGATGCTAACTGGACTTCCCTGGTGACACAGTGGTTTAGACTCCGCGTTCCCAATGCAGGGGGCCAGGGTTCACTAAGTGTGATGCTAACTGTAAGTTTTTTGTAGGAGTCCTTTATAAGATTAAGAAAGTTTCCTTTCATTTCTAGTTTGTTGGGAGTGTTTATCAATAATGGAGATTAAATTTATTTAAATGTTTTTACTGCATCTATTGACATAATTGTGTGTTTTATATATTTATAAATTTATTTAATTATTGAGCGATAATTTTAAAAACATTTTAAATAGAACTAGAGATCATCCTAGTGTTAAAGCCTGTGGGCCAGGAGCCAAATACTTGGAAAGCACTCAATAGGAAAGATGGGACTCAATTCCCAGTAGTTTGTAGCCAAGAAAGCTCCTTGAGGGCAAGGAGTATGTTCTATTCATCACGGTGGGCCCAGTACTCCAACACAGTGCTCAGCATCATTCCACAAATACCTGCTCTGAATGAACAATGTTATTATACATTGGCTCCAAAACATATATTCATATTATATATTGGCTCCAATAAAATTACAGCCTTGCTTGAATAGGACTAAATCAAAAATTCTACAGTCCCTGGGACCTGACTGAGCCTAGCTGTCTTAGGGCTATTTCGAGGATTTCTCAGAATATTGAGGTGAGGATGCAACACTCTCCCCAATATTTTAAAAGCTTTAGATTCTCTGAAGGAATCCAGCATCCCAGACTTCCCTGACGGACAAGTTAAGACTTGCTTTTTAAAGGGAAAAAAGAAGAGGTCCCTTAGGGCTGCCCAGTCTGAATAAATTGTCCTGAAGTGTTTCTGGGGCCCCATTAAAGCCTCCCAGGGAACAAAGTGAAGGACTCAGAGGGACTGGCCTGGAATCTCAAATATGGCTTGTAGGCTAACTATACCAGCTTAGAAATTCTCTACTCTCAAGGGCCTTTAACAACTCCAGGAAAGTGTTTTGGTTATTTCTGATTTCAAGGTCAAGAAACCTGGAATTATGCCAAAGTAGCACAGATCCTGAAATTCAAATGAAAGGAAACAGAAGTATGCTGGCCATATGGCCACAGTCTGGCTATAATAAGAAAACACCAGGAATCCCATTACTAATGGGTCTGTCCTGACATACGTGTGGTATGCTCTATATAAAGCATGCTTGTTCTTAACTTTCAGAGATTCTGTTCCTTGAAAGTGGGAATTGTGTCCAAACTCATATTACCTTAATACACATCAACTGGGCAGACTTATGGATAAGTACAACTATAGGTAAATATGTTACATAATATTTTTAAATATTGAGAGAATATTATATATATATATATCACCTATATTATATAGATATATATATTATATCACCTATCTAGTTCAGTGTACTGATTCTATATCTGTTGTTAGGACCTGAACGTATAGACCTAGCCCTGAGTTTCAGTTCATTTACGAGGTATTGAAGTATTGATATAAAGGCTTTGGAGGAGCTATACACTGCTAACATTTTTTTCCTCCTCTCTGTAGGAAAACTATTCTCAGATGTGGCATGCTAAAAATAATATATCACCATCACTTCCACCATTCCTTTCCACTGGACTCCCCACACAAATAGCTACTTCCTATATGACCAAATGCCAACTCTTCTTGCTTTATAACCATTGTGCCACTGATTTCTCGGTGACCTAGAGAAGACTTCTTGCTTTCTTGGGCCTAATGGTTTCCCACTTTGGATTTGCACCCACCTCCCTATACACATATCCCAGGCATTCATGTTTATGGGGCAGTCATAAGTCTCAGTATGCTACCAAAGTAAGTTATCTTACCTTTTGGTTCCTACTTTAGGATTCTGAGGTATGTCAATAGTGTTCAGTATTGAATCATGCTTCACAGCCAACCCTAAGTCTGCTATGGCACAAGTTTCACATTTTTTCACTAAGATATTCTTTGATTTTATATCTCGATGAGCAATAGCAGGTTTACCTATGAAGCATAAGGTAAACATATTCACTTTTTTCATTACTGGAGATTGAACCTCTCTGAAAGGAGTCATCTTGAAGACTTGGCTCAAATGTTATCTTCTAAGAAAGGTCTTCCCTGACCCCCATTCTACATTCCAAGTCATTCTCCATCAGACTATCCCACTTTGTCTTCTTCATAGCCCTTATCACTATCTAAATTATCTTACTCATTCATATGCATTATCTGTCCCTCCCAACTAGACTGTAGGCTACATAAGGGCAGTGGCTATGTCTTACTCATCACCATGCCTCCAATGCTTAGAGCACTAGGTGACATTTAGTAACCACTAGTAAATATTCGCTGAATAAGTAGGGAAAGTATTAGCATTGCTACGTCCACATAAGAACACAGCAAATATTCTCTTACAAAACATGTTTCAAACTTCTACTACCCTACACCGGCAGTTCTCAAATGGGGCCCAAAGATCCCTGGGGGTCCTTAAGGCTCTTTTCCAACTACATATCTGTGTGATGTCACATTTTCTTCACATACTTCAACCAAAAACAACATACTGGGACAGACTGAATGAAGAACAGGTATGAAAATCCAGACATTAAGGAGATTTGCAAAAGTGTAAAATGGCATTATTTTAGCTGGATTGGCTTTTGTACTACAAAAATTATGTAACTTTTAAAAATTATGTTATTTATTTTAATATTTAATTGGTTAATTATTATACTTTAAGTAAATTAATACATACTTTAAAATTTCTCAATTTTAGTTTCTAATATAGTAAATATTAATAGATATAACCCATATATACAAACTTTTGGGGTCCTCAATAATCTTTAAGAGTTTAAAGGGATCATGAATCCAAATCTGAGAAGCACTACGGTGACTAGACTGACTTTCTAGAGCCAATTCTCTATTAACTCAATAAACAGACGAGACAGTGTGTATTATTTGGAGTTCAAGTACATGATATATAAGTATTTTTTTAAGGTCAGAATAACTCTTTCTAATTATTTTAATTATCAAGGGTAAACAGTTAAATCATTTGTATTCTCTGAAAATAGAGCATTTGCCACTAAAGCAAGATCTCTCAGGTACATATTGTAAATAGCAAAGATAGAGCCACTAGGAATAAAAATATTATTATGGATAGTATACAAAATGACAAGTATGTAGATGAGAGTTGGCTATATCATGACAAAACCTTCCGCTTTATAAAATACCTTTAGTGTTTCTTTACATTTGATAATTGTTTGTAATAAACTAAAACACAGCTGAACACTAAAATACAACTTAGTGTTTCTATCCTCATATTCAAGGAGAAAAAATATTGGAAAGAAAATGCATACCTTGTGTGCCAACAATCTCCATATGGAGGTGGGCCAGACCACTAGCTATTGAAAGTGCCAGTTTGATCATTCCAGCCGCTGTCACTATGTTTCTATTCAAATAGTCATATAAGGAGCCCTGTTCATGATATTCAGAGACAAGCCAAAGTTGAGTCCAAGTTCCATTATCTAACAGGAAAAAGTTATTTTGTTGCTGTAAGTTTATGTTGAGAAAGAAGCCAAAAGCTTTTAACAAATGTCAGTGTTTAAAGCAAATCTGTGTTGTTAACAAAGCAAAGTTAACTCCTTCCGTGATAATACTTACAGTCCAAGTTGGTAGGGTGAAAATTCTCAACGAATTCCTACTGATATATTAGAACCTGTTACATGTACCCACCATCGCTATAGGAAGCTGTGAGGCAGTGATTCTACCAACTGAACTACTCCTTTCTTATTCCCTCTATATCAATACCTGCTGGTAATAGCAACCACATTATGGCAGAAACTACTGAGAGATGCATTTAGGCTCAGCGTTGTGTTATAAATTACTCTTGAGCTTTTAAGAAAGATTGTACCAATAAAAAACAGAAATATAACAAATTTACACAAAGTATTATTACTATCATAAAAGCTCTAACATTCCAAGGATGGTCATATTATTCACCTTTCAAAATATGAAATTTATGATTTCCCTCAAAGCTTAATATAAGTGCCAAACACAATTACTAGACCTTTTCAAATAATTTGCCTTATTTAACCAAAGCTAATCCAGTTTATAAAAGATTTTTAGCAGACGAGAAATTAGCCTAAAATTTCTCTAGGTATTAGAGTCCCTAGACTTAGCTTTAGCTTTCAGAATCAGATGTCTACAATAGCCCTGGGAAGTCCTGACCAGTTTTGATCCTCAGTGAAAGGGAACTATAATTAAAGAACATTTGCTAAGGAATTTTTGTACCTAGTGCTTTATGTGCAAGAGCTCCTGGTTATCCAAGTATTTAATTTCCAAATCCAGGTAGTGATAACATTTCCTAGGAGTGCAAAAATCAACATAACATGATAAAGTTCACTAATAAACTGATCACATATAAAACTAACACTTACACCTCTCTCCCTGCTTAACACCAGTGGCTATCTTTGCCCTCTCGTATCAATGTCTTTGTCAGACAGGTGACTAAACTAAAGAGTGAAACTGTAAATGTTGCAAAAGATATAGAAATGCATGAAAATGAAAGTGACGTTACAGACCACTTGGAATCAAAGCCACTGACAAGTAAGCCATTGACACAGGTAGACCAGTTAAACTGAAGAAGAGACAATCAAGGGTGATCTTTGCTGTGCATATTGTTTTATAATCCAATAAATGTCATGATTAAATTAGCTCTATCAGGATGACCCATATAGCTGCAGTCATTGCTGCTTTCATAACATTGCGAATGAAGCTAACCAGTAGATAGTTTAGCTCAATGTTACGAAGAAAAAGTAAAAGTTCTTAACAGCTTAATAAGAAATGTTTCATTTTCAATAGTATAGTTAAGAATTTGGAAAGAACCTTTTCCTTTTTTAAGCTCAGTTTCTCCCTGGCAAATCAGAAAAGACAAATCATCAGCAAACATAACTACAGCCAGAATGTATAATAGCGCTAAACTTCTCTTTGGCCATCTAATTAATCATAAATGCTTTCATGATCAAGCTTATATTAAATAGAAATAACCATAGATTTAAAATTTTCCTAGGTAATGGTAGGTTTCTGATAGCCACAGATAATTTGTGGCTAGATAGATGTTATAATCTCCACCTCTCCCAAGTTCTTCATGAGTATAACTGATACAAATAAAAAAATAATTGACTGGATCAAGTTTTGCTCACCTTTGTTCCCTGTTTCCCTTTAAGGGAATTGTTGCACAGCTAAATGAGTAAAAGCTATGCAAAAAGAAGAAAGAGAGCACAGGTAATCCACAAACTCTATTATCTAGTTCCTGATTACTGGGCATATGCACAAAATTTTATGACTATTGATTTAAATACCAAAAAGTTGATGGTCTGTCTTATTCCACAAATCTCATAAAGCAGTGTTATTTGGGGTTGTTAATGTTAAACCTCACGATATAAACCATACTCAAAGTACATTAATTTCACTAAAATTATCTTGCTTGCCACCATTCTAATAATGTTCATAGAAAACTAGAGTCCTGGAGTTGAGGTCTGTTGTACAGATGAAAGTATAGTCCTAACAAAGATGAATATTCAACTATCATTCACTGGTATCTTTGTACCAGTTATCAAAATATTGAAATATTTCTATCCTGTTTAATTAACAGCTGCTATTCAAAACGTCCAATGGTATTCCTTTGCCCTAGACGCCCAAAGCAACTCCTGAACCCTCAAGATGCCTCCAGAACTTTTTATGACCCAGCAACTAAAGGGATAAAACCTAGCATGGCAGGGTTCTCCCAAAACTCTGTTCCAGTTGAAGCTTCTGTTCTGGTTGGTTAGCTCCTGTGCCATACCAGTCATCAAATATTTTAAATATCAAGCTGGCTATAGTGTCATCATGACTTCACATCACTCGTCTGCCCTGCTTTATTTTACATTTATTGCACATTTATCTGTGGAGAAGAGGAAAACATTTTCTTTCCTCAAAAAAGAAATCAGACTTTTACGTAGATTTTATTAAAACAAAGAGATTATTTATTCTCCTCTGATAGTAGACATAATATCTTATTTGCTGGACCCAATTAGATTGAAAATACCTTTGTTGTCAGCAGCAATGAAACCAAGGATGTTTTCATGTCTCAGCATAACGGTCTGATAAATTTCTGCCTCTCGAAACCAAGATCTTTCATCTCTAGAGGAGAATATTTTCACAGCCACATCTTCCCCGCACCATCTTCCGTGCCAGACCTCACCAAATCTACCTTTTCCTACTATTTCCTGAAGTACAATCGTCCTTGCAATTGTTCTTTGAACCAACAGAGGCAGACCTAACCAAAGAAAAGATGAAATTGATGATTAAAAACAAGTAATTGCCAGAAAATAACCGTCATGGTGACCATTATTTTCACATAAAAAAGCAAACATTTAACCACTTTAGTAATTTTACTGATTTCGAAGACATAAGCACCATTATACCAAACTTTAATTTAGCCAAAGCATGCTCAAAAAGTACTCCAAATTCTTACTATGATTTCTCTTCTCATATTCACAAATAAAAATTTCTTGAATATAGCCTGCCACTGCAGATATCTAATTTTCCAAAATTGTTGCAAATCTCTCTGATTTGCACATTGAAGCCAGTCAGTTTGCTAAATACACAAAGGTTAAAAAGCGTAAGTAGTTAGCCTCTAAAATAAAATGTATGATTCCTAGTACAACAGAGAATGCTTTATGAATTTTTTAAAAAACCAAGTTAAAACTGGAAAGTGAAGAATCGAATTCAATGATGAAGTGAGGCAATCATGTTACACTGAAAGCAAGGTGCAGTCATAGAAAATATCAAATGGATATTTTCTGTGGAATAAAAGAAAGTCAAAGAAAATATATTCTGAATGTACGTAAAATGTTTAGGTTCTTTTGAACCAATAGCTTTACCTCTAGAATTCTATTCTAAAGATTTAATGAAAAATGCAGAAAAATTTATGTCAAGATATTTAATATATTATTACTTATAGAAAAAGTAAGGAAAAGTGTCTGATAAGAGAAAAATTGTTAAGTACAGTGCAGAGGTTGGGACCACAGATAAGCAAGGCTTGGGTTCGGATTTCATCTGTGCCACATGGTAATCATGGGCAAATCATTGAACTTCTCGGAGCTTCAGCTTCCTTGCCTGAAAACCTGTGGGCAATAATATTACCTATATCATAGGGATACTTTGAGAATTACTAAGCATGGTAAGCACCTAGCACGGTATCTGGCCTATTACACGCTCAATAATGGTTTGGCGCTTAACATTATGTCTAAGGATGGATTACTTAGAGCCAAAAATAATGATGCTGTTTATGAAGAGTTATTTCTTAATGACATAGGAAAGTACTTCTGCTATAATAAAAACCATACCTTGTTAAATGAAAAAATACTTTTGTTAAAGACAAATAGCATAGCAAATTCTATCCATCTAAATAAGTGTATCTAGCTATTGAAAATATTCACGGGAAAAAGACTGAAAAGAATATATGCTAAATGCTATGATGGGTATTTCTATTTAGTGGAATCGGGGTGAAGTAAATTGTGATATTCTCCTTTCTAATTCTTTACATTTGCTTAATGTCCACAATAGTCCATAAATATTTATTACTCTTATAATTAGAAGGAAAATAGCTAAAGAGGTCACAGTATAATTTATTTGGGAAAGTCATGTTTAGTTGTCATTGTACTCAGATGGCTGGGAAACCCTTATAGCAACAACCCTGTAAGCTCCTGTAGGCTTCGACCTCTACTCCTGAAATGAGCCAGTTTATTCAGATGTTCTCATGTTCATGAGAACCACCCACCATGACTAAATAAGCACAGACTATAAATTTGCTATTATGGATCTCAACAATTAGTCACAAAGCCTCACAGCCAGAAAGTTCTTCTGAGATCATCTGGTTCAACTTTATCATTTAGAGATGAGAAAATTGGGGCTGTGTGGTAGTCAAAAACTTGCCCAGGAATAAGTGGAAGTCAGACCTACAACTAAGACACTGTTTTTCAATCCAAATTCTTATGCTCTCACCATTCAGTGGATATGACCACAGTCCTCCCCAGCTGGAAAGATTTCTAGCTGCAAACTATCCAGGATATTTTTGTAAGCCATAGTCAGTTTCACTACTTGCCACACAATGAAAGTTGTACTAACAATTATTAAGCCAAAGTACAATTTCAATCTCTCTCTCTTCCCTCCCCTCATCTTGCACACACAAACTCACGAAAGCATCACCACGACCAATCACAACAACGATGACAACGACAGCAATACCAACAATACAACAACAACAATTGGCTAGAGAACTAGATAAGCCAATGTTTTCAAACTGCAAATTGATTAGGCACATAATCAATGCCTCAGACCGGGGACAAAGAAGGATTTCATCTAAGGTACTCAGCACAGCAATTAAGTTGAGGCAGTAAAACAATGAAAATTGCTTCAGCATCTTTCAAAGCAACCACCAAAAATAATCTGAGTAATTTTTGTGTTACACACTTAGAGATTTCCTTTGAAGACACATGGACTTTGGCTCTCCCTGCTATGTTACTCTTTTTTACCAGGGACTGTAGAAGCTGATGCCTGACTTATGGAAATGTCACCATCCATGAGTAGTGCTATATCACGACAGGAAAGCAGAAACCTACCAAGCCTCTTAGAAGCCACCTGAGACACCATGATCTCTCAAAGACCATCCAGTCAAACACCAGTCCATTTTCCTCTCTTGCGAACATTATATCTCTTCGAAATCTGTCCCTGACCAGGTTGGGATATGCTTCATAATTTTTGTCTCTCAACATCTGACAAAGCTGCTTCTTGCTTAAGGTCGCTGTCCAGGGAAGAGAAGCAGAGAAGCAGAACTCCTGATTTCCTTCCTATGGGTGAGCTTTTGTGACAGAAGCCTTGCTACACATGGACCCGTTCTCCCTGATGATCAAAGGCAGTATGGCCATCCATTACTGTTAGCCAGTGGTCACTGGCAAACATATGCAGCTGGCTTTGGAGAAAAGTGCCTAGAACTATTTTAAGTTGATCATTAAAGAAATCATCCATGCTTGGGTATATTCACGGCTTTCTTTTAAGAGAGAGCTTAGAATAATCTAAAGAGGAAAGGGTCCAGCAGTCAATAAGTCCAGATTTAGGTTTCAAGATGCACAAAAATACCAAAAAACTTAACGTTAATTTTTGATTTTATGCCCTGGCTCACAACCACTTTCTTAAACTAAATATCCAGTCTCCAGTTATAAAATCTTCATTACTTTTATTTGAAAGGGAAATCCTTGGTCAATCTTAAGTATAGTCAAGAAGTAGCTCCAAAACACGTATTTCTGCCTTACCTCTTCATACGAACTGAAAGGTTTGGTGGGGATTAAATAGATGATTATTTAATCACTTGAACCTTTTAATAAATTGTATAAGGTTTCAAGGAATTTGGCACAAATCAGAGTTTCTGTGCCTATATTCTGAGCCTAGAATGTTGCCAGGGCTCAGGAAGTTAGGGAGCAGTGGCCCCCAAAAGGTAACACTCAAGGAAGGAAAGAGTATTAAATCCTAGTAAGTTTTACTTTTAAAGAAAAAATGTCAACTTTCTATCCAACAATTTAATCTGGATTTCAGTTTTATAAACTTCGCAATTTGGAGATACTCTTTCCAGTATTCCTCCTTTGAAAACATGCCGCCTGATTTGTGCAGTGATGTTGTAAACATTGAGGCTTTGGTCAGCGAGCAAGCGATCTTGCCCCCAGAAGCAGCCAACTATCTGGACTTTCTGGATGACATAATTAGGCCTCTCTTTTCTTTTCTTTTCTTTTTTTTTCTTTTGCGGTACGCGGGGCTCTCACTGTTGTGGCCTCTCCCGTTGCGGAGCACAGGCTCCGGACGCGCAGGCTCAGCGGCCAGGGCTCACGGGCCCAGCCGCTCTGCGGCATATGGGATCTTCCCGGACCGGGGCACGAACCCGTGTCCCCTGCATCGGCAGGTGGACTCTCAACCACTGCACCACCAGGGAAGCCCTAAGCCTCTCATTTCTGATAAATACTTCTGAGTCCAAAGCTGCTTCTTGTTAAATATGGATGCCCACATAGATGCTACCAACACTCTGTCACCTGCCCTTGTTAATTGTGCCTGCCTGGACACTCCCAAAGGCCATGGGCAAGGGAGTTCCTCAAAATCTGTTTGGGGTAATCATCCTTAATGATCTTTCCAAAGCAAGATGGGATGCAGGGGTGACTGAAATGACTCAATTAGTCTTACCCTCGTTCATGTTTCTGCAACACCACATGCTGACAGGATTTCTGGAATTATACATGAAAGTTGGGAGTACCCTGCCATTTTAGGGAGCTTGTTATTACGGGATGTGGGTTGGGGGTCAACGCTCTTCTGTCACCGGAAACTCAAAAAGCCCTCAGATGCTTTGTGCTATGAGAAAGGCTCATTTAAGCCATAATACAGCCTGGTATTTTGAACTGCTTCATCAGGGGTTCTGAAGTTCCATTAAAGAGGGAAAGAGTTGTCATATAACCTTAGGAGCACAAGCCAGCCCAGGAATGCTGTGCTGTTCCCTTTCATCTTCCGTTTCTATGCTTTAAGACTACATTCTTGATCCCAGGGGTTGCCTACCGATTCCAAAGACCTTTATAATCACAAGCAAAGAACGCTACTTTGCATAACTAATATGTTTTCCCCAGAACTCAACTGCTTAAGCCCCCTAACTATTTTGTGCCCACGTAACATGACCAAGACGGCAACCATGATTATTACTAACCATAATGTGGGAGAGGGCAGAGAAAAAAAACTCTTTCTGGCTTCAGAAATAAATTCTGAAGGCATGTGAAAATGAGAATCTGAACACCTAAAGGCACAAAAAGCAATTCATTCTTTAGGCCAGGACAGTTTTTACTCTTCATCAAATCCTGAAAGGAGCTTCCATGCCAAAATGTACCATATCAAGCATTTTAAACAATGGAATTAAGAATATTTGGGCCCTTTCTTTTAAAATGGGTGTTATTTTTAAGTAGAGTTTTTCTTACTGAAAAATGAACAATAGGCACATACCAGAGCCAGAGCCAGAGGCAGTCACGTCGTAAATCAGATCTTTTAGAGTTTTCCCAGCATTGACCAGATTGCACTCAGAAAGGGGCTCCTCCACGTTTGGTCTCTTTTTCTTTCTGTAGGTGCACAGTCGACCTTGGCATGCCCATACTGTCAGCAGTGAAGCTATGGACAGGAGGCAAACTGGCACAGTAATAATAATGGTCAGCTCCATGGGTCCGAGTTTTGGGGCATTTTGTGATGCTGTAATCAAAAAAAGAAAGAACATGACCATATGTTAACCCACGTTAAGTATTTTAGAAATTGGAAATGCAATCACCAAAATTTTACATCTATAATGTGCAGCTACACAGTATGCACTCATGTTAGTTGGTGAAGACTCTCTATGATAAAAGCAAAGGCGGGGAAAGGGAGTTGAGGCGAGGATGCAGTTGCAGTTCCGTTCTGCTAGGTGACAATGGAAGATAGAATTAGGATCGTGGAAAGCACTAGCACCTGCGATCCTTTTTAAAACCTCCAAACCATTTGACATTTTATTACTATTTTCTCCCCATTTTTCAGCAATCCATACTTAAGGCACATTCATTCTTTTAGCCACAGATAATTACTGAGCTCTTGCAATATGCTGCCACTATTCCAGGTGATGGAGATATAGCAGTGAGTGAGAGAGCCCAGATCCTTGCTCTGTGGTGCTTATGTTCTCATACAACCACAGATGGGTATGTAATACAAAAGCAAGAGATCATAAGTGCTATGAAGAAAAAGAAAACAGAACAAAGAGACAAAGTGATGGTGGGACACTACTTTAGAGACTGGTCACAGAAGGCCACTCTGAGGAGGGGGCAGGGAGCTTCAAGAGAAGTATCTCAGGGAAGCATGTTCCCAGCAGAAGGAAAGCAAGTGCAAGGTGCCCTGAGGTGGAGACCTACTTGGAGTGTTCAGGAACAATCTTTGCCTCAAGTGCAGTAAATGAGGAGAAAGGTAGAAGGAAATGGGGTCAGGGAGGTCAAAAGGAAAAAGATCATGTGGGGTCTTGAAGGCTAAAAGAACTGTGAATTGTATTCCGAGTGGAAGCTGGCACAGGGTTCTGAACAGACAAAAGATAGGATCTAACTTATATCTTGAGTGACCGCTGTGTGAACAGACACTAGGGGCACAAAGTAAAAGCTAAGAAACCAATTACAATGTATCTGGTATTTTCATGGTAAGCATTTTTGCTGCAAACATTTTTGCTGAATAACTACTTGGCCATAAGGCAATTCTGCTGTAAAAGATAAAATAACAAAAAATAAAAGTGACATTAAAAAGGAAACAATGGGGCTTCCCTGGTGGCGCAGTGGTTGAGAGTCCGCCTGCCGATGCAGGGGACACGGGTTCGTGCCCCCGTCCGGGAAGATCCCACATGCCGTGGAGCGGCTGGGCCCGTGAGCCATGGCCGCTGAGCCTGCGCGTCCGGAGCCTGTTGCTCCACAACGGGAGAGGCCACAACAGTGAGAGGCCCGCGTACCGCAAAAAAAAAAAAAAAAAAAAGGAAACAATGAAACAGTGAAAAATGAATAACAAAATTTAAAAGACTTTATAGTGAAATACAAAATATTTGAATACATTTAAAATGTGTAAGAGCTTCATGGTGATACTGCATAAATAACTAATTTTATTTAATGAGTTGTACCTAAGCACTTGTCTTCCAAGTCTTTCGTTCATAGTATTTTATACCTTTTGTTTTTGCTTGTTGATTCGTCTCCTCATTCAGCATCACACCTTTTTGCTAAAATTTATTCCTTAATTAAGAGAGGTATCAGTTTCCAAATGCTAGGATGCATACTTGTAACTGAGCTTTGTATTGCTTTACGAAAGCTTCTATGCTGTTGTTTGTTCTTGGCAAATTGTCACACGTCTACTGATAGACATTCCAAAGTTGCATGGGAAATGTGGGTTCAACTCTGCACCTTCAAATCACCGAAGGATTTGCAAACCAATATGTTATCATTTTCTAGTATCGTACGCAATCTGGCTTTACATTCTCTTATTTCACACTTCCAGTAATTTATTACCGTCTTTTCTATCAAGTCGATATAATTGTTATCATCCAGTGTTTTAAGATCGCCACATCTACTCATCACTGTAGAGACCATTATGAGGGCTAAGATTTATCTAATATAAAAATAGGAGTACTCCATCAATGGAGAAATGAAACCAAACTGTCAACCAGTTATTTCATCTTTCATGGCAAAATTACCTTACGGCCAATTAGTTATATGGCAAAAAATGTTTGCTGCAAAAATGTTTGCGGCAAGGATGTTTACCTGGAAAATACCTACAACCCAATTAGAAGCCTGATGCAATAATGCAGGCAGAGATGATGGTTTTGGCTGACAACTCTATCTAAAATAGTACTTCCTTCTCACTCCCCATTTACTCTCTATACCTTTGTCCTGTTTTATTTAACTTCCTGGATCTTATCACCACCTGGCACATCATAGATTCACTTATTTATTATCTGATTTCTTCCAAAAAACATATGCTAGTTCTTAATGAGAGGAAGAATTAAGTCACCCCTCAGACTTCCTTCTTGGTAATGACAACCCAGGAGAGCTTATTATACTAAATGTACTTGAATTTTACTTACAACATGTTAACCAGAATATGTGAACATAATTTGAAAACAAATATTTAATTCTAAAGGAAAAAGAATCAAATTCCTCAAAGATGTGTTCATAAAAGTTTCACTATAAGCCTAAAAATAGTAGTCTATCTACTACCAATGAGTAAAATATTTTAAACTGTTCAGTGAACTTTGGAAACAAACATATTTCATGCTCTTCTACTTTGCCAGGTGAATTTTGGCAGATCACCAACTTTCCTTCTCCTGAGTGTTGCAGGATTCCTCTGAAATCATTAGAAGTTGTACAGGTGCATATGAGGACAGCTTGGCCTTGAGTGTTCTTAGGACAAGGTGCTACAAGAGATCTCAGACTTGACTTTGAATGAGAAATCATTAACCATGGAAGTTGCACTTCTGAAGTTTGCTGTTATAAAAAAGTTTTATAATCCACTTCATAATAACCTTTCAAATCTACATTTCAAGTTGCATCCGTATTTTTATGTCCTCACAAAGGTATTCCAGGAATTCTAAGAAAGCCACAGAATGTACTTAACCATTTGCAGCTTACATAAACATGTACCTAAACATGTTTTTAAAAATAAAACTCCACTATTGGATACATTTATATGGCTAAATTTTATTTTGATACATGTTATTAGGAACTATCAATATAAACATTACTGTTAAAAAGCTTATTGATTGTCTTCATTTTAGTAAAGCTCTATTAAGCAGAGCTCAGATCATCACTATGGCAACCAATAAAGAGGTGAAAGGTCAGCAAGCCTGAAAATAGAATAATATCTATAAAAGTGCATGGCTCTGGTGATGGCTACTGCTCTCACGGATGTTTATTACAGATGGGCAATGTTTCTACTTTTGTGAACAATTTACTGAAACGAGTTAGTAAGAAAAAAAAGATGACTCGGCTAGAAAAAGGCTAGCAACACCATCCAGAAAGAGCTCCTTAAGCACTGAGCAATTTTTAAGGCAAACATTTGTAAAACTATTTTCTAAACCAAATGTTGATTGTAATCTCTACAGGAGACAAATGAAGAAAACTGTGGTCTACACCCAATAAGTCATGGTAGAAAAAGACAGTAGTGCAGTTAAGAATACATTTTAATAAGTTATCTCGGGTGAAAATATTAATTTTCCCAACAGATTTTACATTCTTGTTTGTTTGTTTTGCTTGTTTGTTTTTGTTTTTGTTTTTGCGGTATACGGGCCTCTCACTGTTGTGGCATCTCCCGTTGCGGAGCACAGGCTCCAGATGCGCAGGCTCAGCGGCCATGGCTCACGGGCCCAGCCGCTCCACGGCATGTGGGATCTTCCCGGACGGGGGCACGAACCCGTGCCCCCTGCATCGGCAGGCGGACTCTCAACCACTGCGCCACCAGGGAAGCCCCAGATTTTACATTCTTGATCATAGGAAAACTCTTTTCTTTGTTTTTTGCTTTTTAAAATATTGTTTCCATTTCTATAATTTTATTTATTTTTATTTTTTTGTCTGCATTGGGTCTTTATTGCTGTGCACAGGCTTTCTCTAGTTGCAGCAAGCAGGGGCTACTCTTAATTGTGGTGCGCGGGCTTCTCATTGCAGTGGCTACTCTTGTTGCAGAGCAGGGCTCTGGGCATGCAGGTTTCAGTAGTTGCAGCATGTGTGATCAGTAGTTGTGGTTCGCAGGCTCTAGAGCACAGGCTTAGTAGTTGTGGCGCACAGGCTTAGTTGCTCCGTGGCATGTGGGATCTTCCTGGACCAGGGGTCAAACCCGTGTCCCCTACATTGGCAGGCAGATTCTTAACCACTGCACTGCCAGGGAAGTCCCAGGAGAACTTTTATTATTTGATAATTTCCAAATTTTGAGACCATGTCAACTGAGGTGATTTCTCCATGGAATAAGCAGCTCCATGGTGGCATACGTTAATCCCAAAAGTGAGGTCTGGGAGTGTTGCATTGCTAACTCTAGTTATTTCACTCTCTAGTAAATTAAATAGAAGAGGTTGGGAAAAAAGAGACAAACACTAGCCCACATGGATGAGAGTCTAGCTTACAAAAGTCTCCCCTATATAAGTTCTGCAGTCCATTAAACCAAGATGACACAGGAGAAGGAGGTATTAACAAGCCAGGAAGAAGGGAATGTATGAGGTGGAAGATTCTGTGCAGCTGGAGGGAATCATACAAAAGGCAAAAGATTGTAAGAAGGTAAGAACAAAAAAAGGGAGAGGAAAAAAGGAGGGAAAAGGAGGGAGGGAGGAAGGAAGAAAAAAGGAAAGAAAGGAGAAATTTTTTTAAACTATTTTTGTGAATTTGCAGCTTTCCCTAGAGACAGGAGTGGAACTGGTGATTGTGAAAGCAGTGGTGGTTACTCCTGCCCAAATAAAGTTCAGAACCAGTTTAGATGCCTCAGCTTCTCCCAGGACAGTTCCTGTTACCTCCTCGCCACCTCCTATTTCTGGCTTTAGGGAGGCAAACTTCTCAAGATGAAAAGAAAAAGATGAGAAAATGTGGGCATGATCTCCATGTTTCTTCCCCTGCTGACCTTTTCTCTTTCTTTACTAAAAGTATGAAAAATTATTGATGTTTATGAGATTTATATGACCTTCATATTAATTAATTTGTATTTCTTTAGTATATGCTAATAGGAGGAGATGCCTTAGAACTGAGGAGAGATGTGGACTTGATCAGTGCCTTCAAATAACACAAAAATCCTGTAGTATATTTGTGTTCAACTTAAAGGTATATTTCTTCACTGTATTTGAATGGCATTCAATTGACTAGAAACTGATATATTACAATGGAGCGATGTACAGAAAATGAGGATATAGTGACTGAAAAGATATATACTGGCTGGACAGCTGTTTAAAAACAAATCTGAGCAAAGAAAACAGAGGTCTTCATCCAGACAAAGTGAATTTTTATGAACCATTTCAAGGTTAGTGCTTCCTTCCCAGAAGTTGCTATAGCAAGTAGCTACATAAATTTAAGAGGGTCCAAAGCACCCCTAAAGAAACCACAAACTAATTTAGCATTGAACCACTCCTATTCCTTTTATCAAAAGTTTTCCCCAAGTGAAAAGATGCTATTATTGCAAAGTTGAATCCATGAATGTATAAATATCAAGTCTTCAACTGCCTCCCTACCACCCGCCCGCCCCCCACCCACCCCAGGAAAAGGGAAGCATTTGTTTCTCCAGCTTGTGGCTTTGAAATGTTCTCAGAATAAAGCAACCAAAAAGACAGTGTTGCTCGAGATGCTTTTTGATAGGTCGGTTTCTGTCCTGGCACCAGAAGAAATGCCACTAGGAACAACTGAATGACATGGTGATGTTCAGTCCATCTACCACCCTATAAACTTCTATGACCTCTGACTTCAGTTAAAGAGCTTTTTGTTTAGTTCACAGGTTTCTGGGGGGAAAGTGTGGAAATAATACGTGCAGCTGAAACAGAAAAAAGAAATACATTACCTCTAAGATATTCAAAGCTACCTTGCTAATTAGCTCAACAGGAATGGTTTCTTTTGTCAAAAACAGAGTGACATGTTAAGCAATGAGAAATCTCCCAAGTCTTCTCCTTTACCTGCCATTTCAAAGCACCCAGAAATATGGGTACCATTATCTCAAACATTTGCCTGATGGTAATGAAAATACATTTCTAATTGATTTCTTGTTGCTTTACTAAATTGGTTCAAAACCTGGAACCAAATGGATTGGTGTGTATAATACTGCACTGAGAACAACTCTCTGGGATGGGGAGCAGAGAATGGGGCACAGTCCACATCTTTGTGGAATTTAAAATCTACTAAGGAATACATGACCCATCTAGGGTACAATTCCAAAGCAATTTGGCTGGTAAAAATACGGAGAAAACTTTATGTAGGAGCGAGAGACATGGCAGATAAGAAAAAGATCATGATGAAGAGTTCCATTCATGATGAATCAGTCCAGTATAAAGAATATGTAACTAAAACTTTACATGTGTGAAGCACACACATGGGATGTAGAATGGGTCCAAGGAGTTAAGTCACAAGCGCAGTTTTATTTGTCTAACATTTCCATGTAATTCTTTACTCCTGATTACAGGGAGCCCTCCACCACCACCCACGAGAGCTTGTCCTAGCCTCCTACTTCTTCACAGTGACCCTTATATTTATAAATGTCACCAGGAAAAATGCAGTTAGTAGTTAATTTGGTTAGATCCCTCCAACATGCTTCACTATAGGGGGAAGCAAATGGTCCCACTTCTTCACAGAGAATAATCATGTCAAACAGTTTGCTTCTGATCAACATGAACCTCAAGTACTGAACAGTGGCAGAATATTTTCTAATCTAGAGATTCAACTGAGCAATGACAGTGACAGAAATAACATGAGAATTACTTCTGCCTTTTAACCATATCAGATGAGGTATTGATGGGCCATTCCGTCATTCAGTGCTCAATCTATAAATGGCTACTACTATACAAGGTCTACATCTGGCCTGAGCTCATGCATATGTAACAGGCAGAGAGCACCACACATCAAAATATTTCCTGGCTAGTTCCCCTTGTGCTGCCAGTTTTCTGGGAGGAACACTGAGAAGCCTCAAATCTTCTTTTGTCCACCAGCACCTGAATTTAAAAATAACAATGATTTCATATATTAAGGAAATAAGAATGTTAGATTGAAGAGTATAATCTTTGGCATAAGGGGTAGGAAGAACTCTGACTCAAGCAGAGGTGAGATTAATACAATGTAGGAAGAATTCAAATCGGCTTCGCAGTTTTTCTTAATTTTAGGGCACGCACCAGAGATCAGTTTCTTAATCTGTCATCAAAGCACATATTCTTTTTTTTATTTATTTAATTTTTTATTTTATATTGGAGTACAGTTGATTTACCATGTTGTGTTAGTTTCAGGTGTACAGCAAAGTGATTGAGTTATACATACTCATATATCTATTCTTTTTCAGATTCTTTTCCCATACAGGTTATTACAGAGTATTGAGTAGAGTTCCCTGTGCTATACAGTAGGTCCTTGTTGATTATCTATTTTATATATAGTAGTGTGTATTCTTGAATGATACATATCTATAAAGAAAGTAGATAGTAATTACTCAAAGAATATTTTAATTTTTTTTTAAGCCAAACTTTTACTTAAGAAAAATGAAAGTTCCTTGGAAGAAGCACCCTATCTCATAGCTGAGGGCGTTGTTCAAAGAAGGCACTTAAAAATATTGGTGACAAGGAAAAGTTACACTTCTCTGTCCTAAAGTTCATGCTAATAGAATTTCTCCCTCAGCTAACACATTCACACAAAGCAGCTTGTCCATTTGGAAAAGACTGACATGAGATAATGATATTTTGACCCAGTTCAACATCCTGTATACGATAATCACCTGAACAATATTTCAGTAAACAGGTAATAGTATTTATTTAACTGAGAAGAGTAGGGCTTACGTAGTGTAAAATCCTCAATTTAGAATTGGTTATAAATTTTACTTTCAATTTCCTATTAATCCCTATGAACAAAATTTCATAATTAAAACCAGTGTACTTGTTCCTTGAGACAAGAAATGCTTCCTATATTAAACATTTAAAGTACAAGTTTGACTTTTTGTATGCTTATATTTCATAGACTTTTCAAAATGTAAAAATCATAGCATCTTTCAGCTTATGGGGAAAAAAAATCCCTGTCTGGCACACCTGTCAGGTGTGTGGGGAATCCTCAGAGAATGAGCTACAAATGGATTTGTTCATGTGGTGGCAGAACAATTCCACAAGGGGTCCCATGAGTATTTCTCAGCATGTTGATATCACCTTACACTGCCTAGAGCAATAAATTTACATTTAAAATAGAAAACCATAAAAGTTGAGACAACAATGGATTTTTTAAAGGGATTAAGATAGCAAGACTTTTCAGCTCCCCAAAGAATAATATTCACTACCTGAGTCTGCAAATTTTTATAATTATAGCACGCTTTAAAATGATTAATTTTGATAAATGCAATTCTAATGTTTTCACATTTTATCTTCCTTCAAATGTAATCCTTCAGTTTGCCTTAAAGTCTAATTTAGACATGTGCCTAACAATATACATTGTTCATCTACCCTAGCTGATATAAATAATAAATTGTTCTTTTTTTCTTTACACAATTGAGAACAGGAAGGTGAAAACTGTACTGAGGTTAATTAGGAAAGTACCCACATTTTAATGTTGTGCATGTATTTTCTTTATTGAAACTAATTATTTGAATTAGTCAAAAATACAATAGTATTAAAATAGTGTATTGAACTCCAAAAGGAAAAATCAGAAATTATTATTACACTTACCCTTTCAGTCACTGTATGTTTTGGTAGCAAAATGGGAACAAAGATACCCAGAACTTGAATGTTTTTGTTGAATACTCTATTTCCATATGAAGGGTGGTAATTAGTGCACGCATAAACTAAATAGCAGTTCCTATAAAAATTAACCCTATAAATAAGAGGCTTCTCTAGCCCAGGTTTCCTGACCTTATCCTCGATGAATTTTCATAGACAATTTTAGAATGTCCTTGATGCTATTTGACATCACCACTATTTCTCTGAGCATGTCTCTGATGTCACCTAGAGTCACCAGAAATCATTTGTTACAAATCACAGTGCAACCCACTATGAAAGAAACAAGCAACAAAATGTGATTCCTTCACATAGGAAAGACATGTTTTAATAATAAGAAAGGAAAGTCAGACATAAAATTATATTAAACAGAATAACTCAACTATATTAAAATAGAAAATATACTAAACTACTGATAGTAGGAACTCTAGGCCAGTGGATATAAGTTCAATAGGTATTGAATGAGTGAATGAATGAACAAGGAAAGCTCATGCCCAATAAGGAAATCAGTCACTTCTGCTTCAGCCAACTTCAAGAATGCCAAATCTTCTGATTTTTTCAAGATAAGCCAGATGTCTGGATTTTTATACTGACTCAATGTTTAACATTATAAAGAAACTCACTCTTTTCTCCAAGAAACTATGCAGATCAGATGAAACCTGTCTGTGGGTCAGGTACAACCAATAAGCAGGTAGAACTCTCAATGACTTGTTTTGCTGTTTCTATGTTCATTAGAATTAGATTTAGCTACTAATGACAGAGGAAACTATACAGAAGTTTCATTTTCTCTTTCACGTAAAAGAAATTTGAAGATGGATAGTCCAATGTCAGCAGGTTGGTTCCATGTAGTTTTTGGTCAGGGTCCTTTCATCTCCCTTGTTTCCATCCCTATCATGTAGTCCAAGGCAGCTGCTAAACTCCATCCTTTACATCCAGGCAGCATGATGGAGGATGGCATATAAGGTGCCGGTTCTGTTTTAAATGAGTCTTCTCAGAAGTTCTCCAAAACACTGCCAGTCAACTCATTAGCCACAACTTAAGCCACACCTACCAGTAAGAGTAGCTGAAAATACTGTCAGTTGGAAGGAGAGCCATACACCTAGCTAAGTCTGGGATCTGCTACTAAATGGGTATTGGAGGAAACTAGATGTCTTTGAAACATTTATAGTCTTAGCAAACTTTGATCCATTAGATTTTTTCATTAGAATAAGAACACATTTGCAACAAAACAAACAGTATAAAAATTTATAAAGAAAGAATTAAATAATGTCCTCAGCCGGTTAGCTCTCCGATATCAACTCCGGATGTTAAGAGAATGTGTAATTTTCATAAATTTACCCATACTCAAAAGTTACTTTGGGAGTTCCCTGGTGGTGCAGCTGTTAAGACTCTGTGTTTCTAATGCACGGGGTGCAGGTTTGATCTTTGGTCGGGGAGCTAAGATCCCTCGTGCCGCGCGGTGTGGCCAAAAGAAGTTACTTTGAAACTTGATGTTTTGTTTTCCTTTTGTTGTGAAATATAATAAATATACAGAAAAGTGCATACAACATATACACTGAGGATAAAAATAATTATAAACCCCCATGGATCACCAGCCCCCTTACCCACTACCTGTTCCCCCACTCGGAGATACCCAACGTGATCATATCCTTTCCCAACCTCCAGGGTAATCATTATCCTGATTTGGCAAATAATCATTTCTCCTTGTACTGTGCTTCCCAGAATCCCTTTTCCTGTATTGTTACAGGTTAAAGTTGGGATACTTACATATATGCTCATAAATGAGAATGGCTTGTAATTTCTTTTTTACATACTGTCTTTGTTGGGTTTTGATATCAAGGTTATGCATAAAATAGGTTAAGGAGTGTTTCCTCTTTGTCCATGTTTTGGAAGAGTTTGTGTAACAGTTACACAGTTATCTGTTCCTGGAAATTTAGCAGAATTTTGTGGTAGAACGTCTTGGGCTTTGAAATTTTCCTTACAGATACGTCATAAGACTATTATAATTTACATTATAATTTTCTAAAAATTAGGTTGCTCATAAATCATGTTGTTTCAACCTTATGTAGTCTCACTGGTTTTTTTAAAAATCTACTTATTCCATCAATTACCAAGACAGTGGTGAATCTCCTTCTGAGATCATGGACTTCTTTATTTCTCCTTATAGATCTGTAAATATTTTCTTTATTTTTGAGGCCATATTCTTTTTTCTTTTTTTTTTTGGCTGCATTGGGTCTTTGTTGCCACACACGGGCTTTCTCTAGTTGCGGCGAGTGGGGACTACTATTCCTCGTGGTGTGCAGGCTTCTCATTGTGGTGGCTTCTCTTGTTGCAGAGCATGGGCTCTAGGCACATGGGCTTCAGTAGTTGCAGCACGCAGGCTTAGTAGTTGTGGCACGCGGGCCCTAGATCATGCGGGCTTCAGTAGTTTGGCGCATGGGCTCAGTAGTTGTGGCTCACAGGCTCTAGAGCGCAGGTTCAGTAGCTGTGGTGCACAGGCTTAGTTGCTCTGTCATGTGGGGTCTTCCTGGACCAGGGATCAAACCTGTGTCCCCTGCATTGGCAGGTGTATTTTTAACCACCGTGCCACCAGGAAAGTCTGAGACCATATTCTTAAGTACACAGAAATTTAAATTTATTAAGAATCCCTGGTAGGGACTTTCCCTGGTGGTCCAGTGGTAAAGAATCTGCCTTGCAATGCAGGGGACACAGGTTTGATCCCTGGTGAGGGAACTAAGATCCCACATGCTGCGGGGCAACTAAGCCCGCGTGCCACAACTACTGAGCTCACACACCTCAACTAGAGAGCCTGTGTGCCGCAAACTACAGAGCCCACACACTCTGGAACCCTTGTGCCACAGAGCCCATGCGCCACAACTAGAGAAGAGAAAACCTGCATGCCACAACTGGAGAGAAGCCTGTGTGCCACAGTGAGGAGCCCACGCACCACAACGAAAGATGCTGTATGCCTCAACGAAGATCCTGTGTACCACAACTTAGAGCTGATGCAGCCAAAAATAAATTTAAAATAAATTTAAAAAAAAGAATCCCTGGTAAATTGAAACTTTAATCATTAAAAAGTGAACTTTTTAACTCTAGTAATTTTTTTTCATTGAAGTTAATTTTGCCTGCTAGTAATATGTCAACATTTTTATTAATGTAATATATGCATGGTATATGTAAAAGCACATATCAAACCTTCTTATACTTTCCTCTATTTGTCACCCTCTCTTCCATATTTTCCATTATGTATTTTCTTTATTACTGAATACAAAATAGTTTCTTCGGACCCATATTTCAGATCCCTAATTCTCTCTTCAGTTGTTATACAAATTGTTGTTAAACCTATACATTAAGTTTCTAATTTTTGTTATTGTATCTTTAATTTTTAAAAAGTTTTTTTCAATATTGTTCAAATCTGCTAGGTCATTGTTTTATAATTTCCTATTCTCTAACAAATGTTTTCAAATTTGCCTTTTGTTTCTTTAAACATAGAATAGCTACTCTATAATTATTGTCTGATAATTCCAATATATGAAACTTTGTGCTCTCTTCTATTGGCTCATGCTCATGCTGTTTTGAACCCCTGTAAGCTTGGAGTGCTTGTTCTTCATTATGTACTTCTCATGTCCTTGAAAAAGTGTTTGCTGTGTCTCTTTGAGACCTAATATTAAAGTGCCTTTCTCCAGAGAGTTTGAACTTTCTTCTGGCAGGCAACTGGGGAAACTATTAGTCTGGGTATACTTTAAAAAAGTTTTTCTTCTGGAGAGTACCACGCAGACAATGGAAACTCAGGTTTAAAAGCCATGTGATGGCTATGCTATGTCCACAGCTTCTCAAGAATAAGGTTTTTGGTTTGTTTTAAAGTTGTTGCTTTTCATTATTTCATTTTTTCCCCTGCTCCGCTTAGTAATAAACCCAAGCCTTCTCCCTGGGGTTAGAAGGAGATGTATTTACGTCTGGTTTAAACTTGCAATAAGGAAAGAGACCTTTGATAATTCTGCTAAACATGGCAGTTTCTATTAGATGACCCAATCTGAGCAAATCATGATTTTTTACTTTTGTCTCCCCTGAATCTTGAGATTGTTAATAGCAAAACCCAACATTTCCCTTGTTAGAAAAAGCAGATACACATGAGGAAAAAAGTGTACCAGATAAGAGTATCAGAAAGTTAGATAATAATGTCTTAAATAATAATGGTGTTCACCAATTCACATAAAAAGAAAACTGGAAGTAGGCTGTTGACACTGTTGAGTCTCTTTGTTAACAAATCATAGAAAGAACCTACTTCCAGATTTCTTGTCATGCTGAGGCTGTGAACTCCCTCACTAGTTAAGATATTATCTAAGTTTCTGATACTTTTAGTTGAAAACATCCTCCTTTACCTTTTACCAATCCAGTGGGTGGAAAATAATAGTATGTTGTTTTAATTTGCATCTCCCCAGCTATTAGTTTTGTTGAACATCTTTTCAATACTTGACCACTTTGAAGATTCTCTTCTGTAAAATTTCCATGTGTGTTTTTTGCCCATTTTTTCATTTAGCACCCCCTCTCCTTCTCTCTCTTTCCACTCTCTCCCTTGCCATGTACACAGGCATGTGCACATGCACACACACACAGAGGCTCTTTATCTTTTAAATAGTTATTTTTTTTCCAGTCATATATGCTACAAATATTTCTATCCCATATTTCATTATCTTGGTTTTATTTATGTTATCTTTTATTATTCATTTTTATTTTAGTTTGCATGTAGTCAATTATATCTGTCTTTTCCTTTTACAGCAATTGGATTTCCTGTCTTACTTAAAAACAGCTTCCATACTGTAAAGTCATAAAAACCCTTTTTTTTCCTAAATTTTCCTCTGACATTTAAATTGTTTTATGTTTCACAATTAGATATTTAATCAAGCTGTAATTTATTTTTGTATATGGTATGACACTGTGGTACAGCCCTGTTTTCTTCCAGATGGATAGATAATTATGCCAGCATCATTTCAAAAATAAACCATCCTGGAGTTTCCACTTCTGCCAAGTTACACTTTAGATGTCCGCAGAGCCCTTCTTAGTACAGCACACACAAAAATGCTGAATAAAATATAAATGAAAAACTCTTTTTTCTATTATATGATTAACCTGGTAGGAAAATAAATGAATTGCTCAGCAGCCAAAAATAAAATGCAAATCCCAGGAGGTATCTGAGCACTGGGACTGCCATTTACCCTGGAGGCATCTGCCAGTTCTTGGTAGTTCAGTGCTTAGTTTATCAGATTGTATAACAAGATCAGGAAATAAAACATGGTTCCTGAAATTGTGAAAGGTCAGATCAGAGATCCTGGTATAAATCAGTCAAATATGAATGGCATTACATTGAAAATAAAACAAAATAGAAAATTTCTGCAGAGAGAGACAGGGTGTATATTCATCTATTTGTCTGTCTCAACCTTGACTTTGGGTAGAGCAAAAAAAAAAAAAAAAAAACCTCTGAGAGGTCCTCACCATAAGTGTGCATCTATATAGGCAGGCTTAGAGCCAGAATTCATGCTATATGTTGGCCAAAAATACCTAATCAAAACACTGAATGCGTTGGAGTTGGTAGCACTTCCAGATACCTGGCAGTAGCTAATATAAATCTCCTCTGGAGGAACATATTTTAAATACAGACATCAAAAGTTTCCTCCAGATATGATTCTCAAAACATGAACTCACAATCAAAATTAAAAAACATGCAAGGAAAGTAGCCACCCAGAATATGAGTCAGCAGATTCAAACTCATAGAAGCTGTAGATATTATTAATTAATTATCAGAGACTCAAATATTAGAAAATATAGGGAAAACAGTTTAAGAAGCTTGAAGAATAGATACAGAAGGCCCAACTTACACAAAATCAGTAAAGAAACTGTGAGAACTTATTAGGGGGCTCACAGACAGAACCCATTACAGGGACACACACCCCAAACATCTTTTGGAACATTTTCCAAAAGAATGGAACTTTTTCACTTATTATTTGTTTGTTTACCATGAAAACAATCCCCCTCCCCATCCTCCACCCCAAAAGTACACACTAATTTGGGTAAATAAGTCCTTTTTTTACTGAAATGGAAATGCTCTTGAAGAGCTAAGAAAACATCATTTATTTTTGAGGTGAATTTTTCCCACCAAAGTGGCTTCTCTCCTAATTTCAGAGGAAGCTGTGAGTGGTCAATCTGCATGAGTTACTGTGCAGGAAATTTACTGAAGCCTGAGAGTACTAGATCTAAAGTCACTGGAGTCAGGGCAAGACAAGTAGAATCCAGAAAGGTGGGCAGATATTTTTGGAGTTTAAAAGGGCTATTTTTATCTGGTCTAGAAATAAACAGTAATAAGAAATTAGGTTACACTACATAAAATACATATGTTTCTCTTGCTTAACTGATTTGCATAGCATATATTAATTGTAATATTTAAATATTCAGTATGTTCATATAATGAAAATAACATTTACTATTAGTAGAGACATGAGCTCCAAGCACTAGTCAAATACTTGCCTGTTTTTGGAAATGGTTTTCGACTTTCAAGTTTACTTAGAAAAAAGCCCTCTAAATATTTGTGATAATAGTTGAACTTGGAAGGTCACTCCAGTGACATCAAAGATATCTACTACAATAAGCTTCAGGGAAACGAGCAATTTTTCTAATGTTATATTTCTACTAAACTATAAAATTACTTCTATCAAAAAAATTAACTCCTGAAAATTAAACCCACATGCAATGTGAAGCAAGGAAGTACTTTTTTTTAAAGGCAAGTGATCAAATTTAATGTGATCTAAATCAAATCCTGCTTACAATGATCTGAATTAATTCAACTTTAATCCAATTTAGTATTATAAATGAATGGGTAAGAAGGTTTTAAAAGGCCACTTAAAAGAAAAACATTGTAAGTTAAAATAGTAACCAGATTCTTAATAGTTTGTTGAGCTAGTTAATTAAAATAATAAATGTCCTTGCTGCATTTAAAATTACCACATTTTAAATATCAACTAAAGCAGTCTCTCTTAAACTGTAAATATGTAAACAACTTATGGGGTCTGATCAGCATTTTTACTTAATGAAAGGGCACAGAGTACCTTGTACATTTTATGGGTAAGAATATTTTGTGAAATTCTTGCTTCAGATGTGTGTGCATGTGGGTTGGGGGAAATTATATAAAATGTGTTTCTTTCTGTGTGCCACAATGGAAAGCTGTATGAAAGCCACTAGTCTAAGGTTTTAAGAATTAGAATCAAACACTTAAGAGGATTTTTAGGAGGGCAAGAGTTTGTGCCTACAGATCTCCAGTTGCTGAGTTACTAGGACACCATCAGGGAGAGGAAGTGGGGAGAAAAAAAGTCACGAGATGTATTCAAGGTAGGAATTTTGTCACAAAGAAACAAAGCAAGAGCCCAATCATCACAAACAGGACCTAAGGACAGAAAAGAGCCAGCTGAAACATGACAAGAGTGGGTTACTGTACCTACATGAAGTCAGTTATCCAGAAATGACACCACAATCTGCGGTGATGAATGAAAGAGCCAAAAGGGAAGGATCCACTTAGCTTTCAGCTGAAACTGAAAAGGGAAGTCCCAGAGTTTCTCCAACCTGTTCTGGTCACCTCTCAACCTTTTCTTCTATCATTTTACCCGTGAATGTGATGCAGAGGATTAAGTACTGTGGAAATATCACACTGTCTACTTTTCAGAGTGCTTTTATATATTTCATATACATGTGATCACATTTGAAATTGATAAATTCCTACTAGGCAGAGCAGGGGATATCAATCACACTCACCTGATGACACAAAAACAGCGGAGTTCTTGGCACTGGCTATATCACAGCTCAGCCTAGAGGTTCCCAACTCCTCTCCAACAGCTGCTGTTCCAAACACAGCTAATAACCATTCAGTGCTGCCTCACAGAGAGAACAACCTAACACAAGATGACTGCATATACAATCCTACTCAATTCAATGTCAATTTACCATACCCATGTCACTAAAAGAAACAAATTTTTAGTTTATGTAAAGAAATTTGATATCAATTAAATGTCACATAACATTTTTTGTAGACATATTAATTAACTGGCTAGATAATACATACCTTCCCTGTTATAAGTAATCTTTGAAAGCCAATTAAGATAATCCATCATATCAGTAGACTAAAGAAGAAAAGTCATGCTATAATCTCAATAAATCCATGAAAATACTTGAAAAATGTTAATATTCATTCATGATTTTAAAAAAGACTTTCCCAAAACTAGCAATAAAAGCAAATTTCCTCAGTTGATAACAGGGATCTACAAAAAAAACTTCATATTTAATGGTAAAAGAGTGAGTGCACTCCTCCTAGAACCAGGAAAAAGGCAAGGATCTTTAACCACGCCTACTCAACACTGTATTAGTGATCCTAGCCAGTGCAAAAAAAACAAGAAAAAGAAATAAAATGTATAGAGATCAGAATGGAAGATGTAAAACTGTCTGTACTCACAGATTATTCTGTATGTAGAAAATGCCAAAGAATTTTTTAAAAAGCTATTAGAACTAATATGCTATTTTCACAAGCTTACAGGATATAAGGTCAATATACAAAATTAATTTTATTTTCATATACTGGCAGTTAACATTTAGAAATTGATATATTAAAAATACCATTTATAGTAGCATCTAAAAACATGCAATACTTAGGGATAAATTCAAGGAAATATGTATAAGACCTGTTTTCTGATAGCTACAATACACTAAGAGTAACTGAAGAAAAACTAAATAAATGGAAAAACATACTATGTTCATGGATCAAAAGAGTTAATATTATTAACATGACTATTTTCTCCAAATAATCCATATTCAACTCAATCTAATAAAAATTTCATCATCATATTTTTATGAAAATTGTCAAACCAATTCCAAAATTTAAATGGAAATTCAAAGGACTTAGAATAGCCAAATCAATTTTGAAAAAGAACAAAGTTGGAGGGGTCATACGACCTGATTTTAATACTTACTATAAGGCTACAATAATCAAGAAAGTTTGATAGTGACATAAGTATAGACATATAGAGGCCAGAAATATACCCACATATACATGGTCACTGTATTTTAATTCAAAGGGTCAAAGTAATTGAAAGGATAGATTTTTCCACAGATGATGCTAGGAACAACTTCATATACATGTGGAAAAAAAAAAACTCCACCTAACCTCACATAATAACAAAAATTAAATTTAAATTGAACATAGACCTAAATGTAAAAGCTGAAATGTTAAAATTTTGACAAGAAAACATAAAAGAAAATATTTATGACCTTTGGATAGATAAAGACTTCTCAGGACATGAAATATGTGAACCATTAATAATTTTTAAAAAAGATAAAATATACTTCATCAAATTTTGATCTTCTACTCTGCAAAAGACACCTTCAAGGAAGCAAAATGTCAATCCACAGAATGAGAGAAAATAGGCATAATATACATATCTGATAAAGGACTTGTATTCAGAATATATAAAGAACTCTTAAATTCAACCATAAGAAGATAACCCAGTTTTTTTAATATGCAAAGTATTTGACACTTTATAAAGAAAGAAACACAAATGTCCAATGTGCGCAAGAAAAAAATAATTTATCATCATTAGTCATTAGGGAAATGCAAATTAAAACCACAATGAAATACCACTATACAATCACTTGAATGGCCAAAATTAAAAAGACTGATTATACCAAGTGCTGACAAAAATATGGATCAAATGGAACTATCATACATTTCTGCTGGGGATACAAAATGGTATAAGCAGTGTGAAAACTATTTGGGAGATTAGATTTATAAATTAAACATATAGTTATTATTTGACCATTCAATTCCACTCTTAGGTATTTTCTCAAGAGAAAGGTAACATATCTCCAAAGACTTGTACTCAATTGTTCATTGCAGCTTTGTTAATAACAGCCCCAAAATGAAAACAACCTGAATACCCATTGTGGATGAAAGCGTAAAAATAACAAAACATACAGTGGGATATTACCCAGCAGTAAAAAGGAAACAAGCTGCTGATATACCCAACTTCATGAATAAATCTCAAAAACATGCTGAGTGAAAGAAGCCAAGTGCAAAATTATATCTTCCATAGGACTCCTTTTATGTGAAACTCCAGTAAAAATTAATCTACAGCTATTAGAAAATAGATCAGTTTCCCAGCCCTGGTGAAAGTGGCGATTGACTGAGAACATTTTGAGGTAATGGAAATGTTGTGGCAGTTACACAAATGTATGTGTCAAGACACACCAAACTGTGCACTTAAGATGTGTGCATTTCATTATATCCAAATTATACCTCAATAAAATTGATTTTTAAAAAAGAAAGTCTGGTTCCCAAGTGGACTTGAAGGTAGAACATAGGCATCTCAGTAGTTAGAGTTTAGAGTTGGGCTGGGAAGGACCCACATCCTAGCTGCGCTAAGCACCTTTAATTTGCCCAACTGCGTGTGAACCATTTTGTCCTCCAAGACCTTTTGTTGCAGTCAAAGTACTGTCTTGTACCCATACTGACTGGCAGAACATGGTCTTATGGATAATTCTTTATTAAGAAGACACATTAAAGAGGTCATTGCCACAGCCTAATATGGAGACTTTCCTTCCCCTCCTTAATCTTTTGGATCTTGTCATGGGAAGACTAGCATCAAATATAGGGGACCTTCATTTTAGGGTTCTCTGGTCCACCAAAACCAGGGGAGAATATATAAGGAAAGAAAAATTCAGGTATCAGAATAGATACCAGATCACTATCAAACCAAGGAAGTCTATGGAATCTGAGACAAAATAACTGTGGTCTAAAATCAAAGACTCCTAGTAGCTTTGGGGGATGAAATATGCCAAGTATGACTTCTGAGGTCGTAACATATAGGATAATGCTTCAGAGTAGTGTTTCTCAAAAAATGGGACAAGTATTAGGGGTGGTTCATGAAATGATTTTTAAGGGTTCTTGAGATTAATTGGAGTGGTAAACCAACATGATACTAAATAACATTGAATCATACAAGAATTTCTCCTCTAGTTCTCTTAGTTTTTCTGATTATGTATCAAAAGGACTCATTGCATGTTAGTATGTCTTTAACACCACTGTCTTCTCTTTTAAACAAAAAGAAAATACAAAATACCTAACTGTAATGCAGTCAGTACATTTGTTTGTTTATTTACGTAGTTACCTTTTATTTATGGCAAGTAAATTGGTTTTTCATTTGTAGAAGTAATGTCAAGTTTTTGCATAAAGTAAATGTTCTCCAGTAAAAAAGGGGGAGAGCAGTTAATTTATTAAAAATAATAATAATAATAGGTTAAAAATACTATATTAGAATATGGTGATATATGAACATCTGAGATTGGATAACAGTACATGTAAATGTTCATTTGTGAGGAAGATATGTATTTGTGTATAGATATTAACGTACTAAAGAAAATCTACAAGCAGGACATTTTCATGTCATAAATTAGTTTTTAACTTGAATTACTTGCCCCTTACTAGCCCCCAAAATTTCAGACTCCAGATTATTGATAAAAGGCCAGATTAAGATTTTTGTACCTTGTAAATTAGGATAAAACTCCATGAAATTGGGGGAAAGGCAAGAACATATTTGCACAATAATGAAGGGTCAAATTCCATTCTATCTGTCTTCTGTTAATGAGTGCTCTCACTTGAGTGTGGGCAAAGAAGATATGCAGAAGTTACCTATGAAAAAAAGATTCTGTCTCCATAAAAGTTGGCAATCTACTATTTTTGTTTTGCTCTTTTTTCTCTTCTTTTTTCTTGGTATACATTTTAATTTCTTTCCTTTAAGAGAATCCATAAAAATTTATATTTTACTTTAGGTTCATTAATCACTTCAAAAAATACAACTCATGTGTACAGATTTCTTCAAAATTGTTATGCTGTTGTCAATGTTTTGACAGTCTTGTGCAATTTTTAAAAAATCAATCTCAACTAGGCTCTAGAGAATTTTACCAAAAACAAAAAAAGGGAGAGAGAGAACTGTAAAACAGATTTTCTTATTTAAAGAAACATAAAACAGTTTGATTTCTATCATGTGTATATAACTTTCCAAGAGTACAATTAAATTTGGCATGAACAAAGATAAACCCTTTACCTGTCGGAAGGTGCAGAGTTATGTTGTTGCAAAAATCTGTGAAGCAGCATTCCGTTTTGGTAACATTGTTGGAACTATGACAGAAGACTTGCGCATTTAATTCTGGGAGAGAGACACAGGACTTGATCACCTGTTCCTTTCCGTTGGTTAACATAACGGAAGCCCAACATGCTCCTTCTGTTTGGCAGGTAAAGTTTGAGGAGTCACACAAAAGACAAACACACTTCAAACCTGGAAAAGGTAAGGCAAAAAGCTTTAGGAAGCTATAATGCAAATTTATTTCATAATACTTGAATAGCGAAATTCAATCTTTATGAAGATTGAGAGAGGGTTTAAATAGTGCTAGATAGACACACATGCTAAAGCTGTTACTCCCTCTCAGCAATGTGTTTTATCAAAAGGGTTGCCCAATCATCATTTACTATTGCTTATATTTTTACAAGCAATTTATTCAGTTGCTACTATATTTTGAAACAATTTTCTAATCCATGGTGTAAATCCCTCCTTTTTAAGCTCAACCAGCTCTTTCCTAAATCAATAGCTCCTATGAAATGCTAGGATACAGTAACACAGCAACCTAGGGGCGCTGTCCAGCATCACTTGTAGAACATAAGTGTTGTTACAGGAGCTGAGTAACTGTACAGTCCAGTGTATTCTGTTCATTTACAATTTCTCCTTTAAACTGTTAAGTGAATGTGCTAAACACAAACCTAACCATAGATATTTACAGCTTTAAAAAATAGTGTGACTCTTCACATTTATATTCTGTGATTCTTTAACATTATTGTATTGTCACAGTTACCTTTAAGGCATTGATGAGCCATTATACTTCCCCCTCTTCACTAAAGAATACATCTCAGAATGAGAGTCATTTGAACATAGACCATGACCTTCAGGCAATTTTCTTTAATGAACACATCTATTCAGTAGAGCAAAACAAATCAATCATAGAATTTAATATATTCGTATCAATAAAACTTTCAAAAATTAGACTTTGCTAAATTAATCTGTTTTCTTCTCAAGTTTTCTCAACATTCCCTACTTAATAAACACACACACACATATACACACACACCACACGTTAACTCCCATGTTCAAAGTGGTAGAGCACTTCTGTTCTGACGTTAAATATCTGTCATCACGTCAACCACTGGAATAATCCAGTGGTTGTGAGTAATTTATTCAAATTTTATTTAAATTATTTTTCAATAGAACAATGCTGAATAAGCCTTTTGTATCATTACTTTAATGAAGGTTTTGTTAAATTGTAACAGCACCCTGCAATTTCTGAATGTCCAACATTTTTCCATACAATCATTTTTTTCTCAAATTAAAGTCTTTAAATTGCTAATTACTCAAATTGGAGCTGATTTTATACCTGTAAAATATTTGATACAGAAATGGCCATTTTTATACTCAACTTCAAATACCAATGTAAGCAATATAGATAATATTCCTATATAACTGCATGTGTAAGAAAGAACAAACCACATAGTGATCAATAGAAATTATCTCTTCTTTTGATAATTGTTCTTGAACAGCAAAATACCATCCCTACAAACATTTTTATTACTACATGCTAAGGGACTTACAATCATGAAATAAAATACCATTTTTTAATCAACATTGGATCAAGTATAATAGCTTACTCTTCTATTTATTCTAGTGGTTATCAATATAAATAAATATAATCTTTTGTTGATATTAATGTGCTATAGTAGAACCTAATAATGTAGACTGATTGGGACTCAGTAGAGCTAGATATATAAAATCTAGGTAATTTTGAAATGTTTTAAGTCACTCTCCTTGCATAAAAGAGAGCTCATATAATAAAGATCCATCCACCCAGGCATCTTCTGACAGTGGAATCTCCCTCTCTCTAGCATCTTCTGATTCAAATCTGACAAAAGCCTTCAAATCCTGGTAATAATCTTGGCTATTACTTAGCTCCTCTGTGCTTCCACACCCTTATATGAAAGGTGAGATATACCTCCTCACGGTGTCATTATGGAGAATAAAATAGTTAATCTACATAAAGTCCTAAGAATAATGCCTGGCTCATAGGAATTACTATGTAAATATTAGTGACTCTGTCTTCTTTTACTGGAGGAGTTAAAGCTGGTGGTCCTATGAGACAATCAAAATACATTTGTAATCCATAAAGAAAGACTGAATGAACTAATGTGCACAGACCATTTAAAAAGCATAACAAAGAGTGTTTTTCCTATGTTTTCCTCTAAGAGTTTTACAGTGTCCAGTCTTAAACTTAGGTCTTTAATCCATTTTGAGCTTACTCTTGTGTATGGTGTTAGCTAGTGTTATAATTTCATTTTTTACATGCAGCTGTCCAGTTTTCCCAGAGCCACTTATTGAAGAGGCTGTCCTTTCTCCATTGTATATTCTTGCTTCCTTTGTCATAAATTAGGTGACCACATGTGTGTGGGTTTATCTCTGGACTTAAAACTCTTAGAGGAAAACATAGGAAAAACACTCTTTGACATAAACCACAGCAAGATCTTTTTTGACCCACCTCCTAGAGTAATGAAAATAGAAACAAAAATAAACAAATGGGACCTAATGAAACTTAAAAGCTTTTGCACAGCAAAGGAAACCATAAACAAGATGAAAAGACAACCCTCAGAATGGGAGAAAATATTTGCAAATGAAGCAATGGACAAAGGATTAATCCCCAAAATATACAAACAGCTCATGGAGCTCAATATCAAAATAACAAACAACCCAATTAAAAAATGGCCGGAAGACCTAAATAGACATTTCACCAAAGAAGACATACAGTTGGCCAAGAGGCACATGAAAAGATGCTCAATATCACTAATTGTTACAGAAATGCAAATCAAAACTACAATAAGGTATCACCTCACATGGGTCAGAATGGCCATCATCAAAAAATCTACAAACAATAAATGCTGGAGAGGGTGTGGAGAAAAGGGAATCCTTTTGCACTGTTGGTGGGAATGTAAATTGATACAGCCACTATGGAGAAGAGTACGGAGGTTCCTTAAAAAACTAAAAATAGAACTACCATATGACCCAGCAATCCCACTACTGGGCATATACCCTGAGAAAACCATAATTAAAAATGACACATGTACCCAATGTTCATTGCAGCACTATTTACAATAGCCAGGACATGGAAACAACCTAAATGTCCAATGATAGATGAATGGATAAAGAAGATGTGGTACATATATACAATGGAATATTACTCAGCCATATGAAGGAACGAAATTGGGTCTTTGGAGAGATATGGATGGACCTAGAGTCTGTCATACAGTGAAGTAAGCCAGAAAGAGAAAAACAAATACCAGATATTAATGCATATATGTGGAATCTAGAAAAATGGTACAGATGAACCTATTTGCAGGGCAGGAATAGAGACGTAGACGTAGAGAATGGACAAGTGGACACAGTGGGGGAAGGGGAGGGTGGGACGAACTGGGAGATTAGGATTGACATATATACACTACCTTACACAAAACAGATAGCTAACAGAAACATGCTATAAAGAACAGGAAGCTCAGCTTGGTGCTCTGTGACGACCTAGATGGGTGGGATGGGGGAGGTGGTGGGAGGGAGATCCAAGAGGGAGGGGATATAGGTACACATATAGCTGATTCACTTCATTGTACAGCAGAAACTGACACAACATTGTAAAGCAATTATACTCCAATAAAGAATAAAAATAAAAAGCATAACAAAGAAATTCATCTCTTTCTGCATGGCTGAGTGAGTTGAATGCTCTTATTCTTTTAATGGTCCAGGCTAGATCCCCAGTGGTCACAAAGAAGGGTGGTCTTGTGATAGTACAGATAAAGATTTCAGGAAAAGACCAAGTTTCCAGTCCTGGCTCTGTCACTCACTTGTTGATTGGCTTTGGAGAAGGTATTTAACCTTATAGGGCTTCAGTGCCTTCCTCTGAAAAATGGGAAATTAACCAGGGGAAGGGCAGTGGGTCTAGAAATCCTGAAGTCTCATAGAGTGCCAACATTTTACAATTTTATGAATGTACAACTTATGGAAATTTACAATTTAAAAATATGGAAAATTCTTTTACAATTAAAAAACCTACCCCACTGTGGTTATTCTTCAATCTCATATTTTAAGGGGCTGAAGTTGGGAAGAATAACTCTCCTGACACATAGTCTCAAACCATTTGTTACTAGACTCTTCATCAGAGTCTCCTTGAATTTTCTATTTCCATGAGAAGCCTAGCCTGGAAATCAAGGCAAGTAACTAAGGGATATGGGTCCAATGAGTGGAGACAACCATAAAGTACTCAATAACTAAACATATGTTAGTTTCATGTGTGCTTAATGTTGCGTATAATTCCCAGTGCAACCGTGGGAATTAGTTGCCACTCTCTCCATTTTACAGATAATGAAATGAGGCTCAAAAAGATCAAGTGACTGAATTTATGTGGCAGTCATCAGACTACTCAAACAATGTTGTCTCTATCCTACCAAAGCTGATATAAAAAAAAAAAAAAAGATGGGTACAGAAACCATCCTCACACCTCACCAGTTTCTAGCAATGGCGAATAAAATATAACTTATTATAAAATTTATATTTTATATACAAGAAAATATTTTATTTTTAGAATAAAATTTAATTCTAATACAGCAAAAAGACATTAATAATTACTTAACAATGGACAATTGATATTTTGATCTTTATTGTCCTAATTATCTTTTTAAACAAATTCTACCTACATATTTTCTGAGGAGACAAGTGGTCAAATAAAAGTCAATATCCTGTGCCTAACATCTAGTATAAATAACCTTACCTTTCAGTTTGTTTAAGTTTTGTATTAAGTGTAAGTTTCTAAGTACATAATCTGATACTTTCTCTTGGAAGCATTACTAGCTCCTTATAAAAATGATTACAGGGCTTCCCTGGTGGCGCAGTGGTTGAGAGTCCACCTGCCAATGCAGGGGACACAGGTTTGTGCCCCGGTCCGGGAAGATCCCACATGCCGCGGAGCGGCTGGCCCGTGAGCCATGGCCGCTGAGCCTGCGCATCCGGAGCCTGTGCTCCGCAACGGGAGAGGCCACAACAGTGAGAGGCCTGTGTACTGCAAAAAAAAAAAAAAAAACCTCCTTCAATTTAAAGTAAAAGGTACCAATCAGAAGAATAATACAGACCAAAGTGATACAGTTAAGACATAGTAAGTGAGACATTTACTTTAAATCTTGCATGGTGGAAAACACTGACAAAACTGAGGATTTGTTGTTGATAATGGCTTCAAACAATTGCTAAATGTCCTCATTTATTCCAGGTCAACTGGCTGTACTGTAGCACTGACAGAGAACAAACAGCAAACTAAAACGAACCTAAGATGTATATCTAAGACACAACCTACAAACATATTCAGTCTTGCACATAGTGGATTGGTGGGAAATGAAAAATGCAAGACTGAACATAGGTCCCTAGTGTTACCAAGTAAAACATAGGTTGCCATTAGAGACGAGACATGCATTCATATTTTGTTTTTTTAAAAAAATTATGTTATTGAGTCAATTACACTAGAATATTCTATGACAGGATAAAACTGGTTGTTAGCAGACAACAGGTCAGACTTACATTTCTTTATTTTATACTTTCCCATTATACTGTACTTGAGTCATATGGAAAGGGATAGCAAATGAAGTTGAAGAAGGAGGTAATTACCCGTAATAAGGAGGTCTATTAGATTTTCCCCACAAGGAAGATTGCACTTTTCTTGTGTCTCCTCCTACCCTTTTAATTATCCTCTTCTTCCCCCTTTTTGCCAATTAGTCTATAAAAGCCAAGACATCTGTTACCCACAAGACATCTGTTACCCGCATGAAACCAAAGGATGTGCATATTTCTAATCAACCAGAAAATAAATGTTCATCCATATTTACATGTGGTGGCAAGCACACCGTGGTGTCTAGAAATGTAAAGACCATAAGACTACAAAAAAGAACCAAATGTATCACTTGTGTTTGTGTGCTATTCTTACTAATATTTGGTTGGGAAATATTAATGTTTTGAATTAGATATTATTTTCATTAAACTGGTTTCCTACATTTGGGGGTTATATGCTAAAACATTTATTAGCCAGTGCCTTACATAAATTTCTGACACATACCTTTTCCTCTTTTCCAGAAATTAGGTGATTCAATTTCCCTAATTTGGGAGCAGGACATAAAATGCAAAATATTTTTTTAATTCAGAAAACTCTCAGGTTTGACCTGCTGCCTTTCATCATTTGCAGACTTCTGAGTTAAAAAAAGAACAACTCAAGCTCATCAGTGTGCTGAATATGAAAAGGACAGCAACAGGATAGGAGCCGGGACAACTGGCACTACTGTCTGTGAAGTAAAGCTAGACAGGGCAATGGAAATTCTTTGACCCTTTGTATTCCTTTTCAAAATTTTATTTTCTTGTCACATGGTCATTTCAAAACATTTTCCTTTCTTAATGGTAAGGAAAAATAGAATAGAAAAAGAAAGTAGCTTTAATAAAATATGGACAGAGGACCTTAAGATGGCAGAGGAGTAAGATGTGGAGATCACCTGCCTCCCCACAAATACAACAAAAATACATCTAGGGCTTCCCTGGTGGCGCAGTGGTTGAGAGTCCACCTGTCGATGCAGGGAACACGGGTTTGTGCCCCGGTCTGGGAAGATCCCACATGCCGTGGAGCGGCTGGGCCCATGAGCCATGGCCGCTGAGCCTGCGCATCCAGAGCCTGTGCTCCGCAATGGGAGAGGCCACAACAGTGAGAGGCCCGTGTACTGCAAAAAAAAAAAAAAAACATCTACATGTGGAACAACTCTTACAGAAAACCTACTGAATGCTGGCAGAAGACCTCAGACCTCCCCAAAGGCAAGAAACTCCCCACGTATCTGGGTAGGGCAAAAGAAAAAAAGTAAAAACAGAGACAAAAGAATAGGGATGGGACCTGCACCTCTGGGAGGGAGCTGTGAAGGATGAAAAGTTTCCACACACTAGGAAGCCCCTTCACTGGTGGAGACGGGCTGGGGCGGGGTGGGAGGAACCTTCAGAGCCATGGAGGAGAGTGCAGCAGCAGGGGTGCAGAGAGCAAAGCAGAGAGATTCCCTCACAGAGGATCGGTGCCAACCAGCACTCATCAGCCTGAGACGCTTGTCTGCTCACCCACCGAGGAGGGTGGGGGCTGGGAGCTGAGGTTCGGGCTTTGGAGGTCAGATCTCAGGGAGAGGTTGGGATCTCTGGGGTTGGCTGCATGAACACAACCTGAAGGGGGCTAGTGCACCACAGCTAGCTGGGAGGGAGTCAGGGAAAAAGTCTGGAACTGCCTAAGAGTCAAGAGAACATTGTTTCGGAGTGCGTGAGGAGAAGGGATTCAGAGTACCACCTAAAAGAGCTCCAGAGACGGGCATGAGCCACAGCTATCAGTGCGGACACCAGAGATGGGCATAAAACACTAAGGCTGCTGCTGCAGCCACCAAGAATCCTGTGTGCAAACACAGATCACTATCCACACCTCCCCTCCCAGGAGCCTGTGCAGCCCGCCACTGCCAGGGTACCGTAATCCAGGGAGAACTTCCCCAGGAGAACGCATGGTGCGCCTCAGGCTGCTGCAAGGTCACGCTGGCCTCTGCCGCTGCAGGCTCGCCCCACATTCAGTACCTCTCCCTTCCCATGGCCTGACTGAGCCAGAGCCCCTGAATCAGACACTCCTTTAACACCCTCCTGTCTGGGCAAAGAACAGATGCCATCAGGCGACCTACATGCAGAGGCAGGGCCAAATCCAAAGCTGAACCCCGGGAGCTGTGCGAAAAAAGAAGAGAAAGGGAAATCTCTACCAGCAGCCTCAGGAGCAGTGGATTAAATCTCCACAATCGACTTGTACCCTGCATCTGTGGAATATCTGAATAGACAATGAATCACCCCAAAATTGAGGAGGTGGACTTTGGGAGCAACTATAGACTTCGGGTTTGGTTTCTGCATCTAATTTGTTTCTGGTTTTATGTTTATCTTAGTTAAGTATTTAGAGCTTATTATCATTGATAGATTCTTTTATTGATTTGGTTGCTCTCTTTCTTTCTTTTTATATATATATATATATTTTCTTTCCCCTTTCCTCTTTTTGTGACTGTGTATGTGTATGCTTCTTTGTGTGATTTTGTCTGTATAGGGTTGCTTTTACCATTTGTCCTAGGGTTTTGTCAGTCTGTTTTTCTTTTTAGTATAGTTTTTAGCACTTGTTATCATTTGGTGGATTTGTTTATCGGTTTGGTTGCTCTCTTATTTTTAGTTTTTTTATTTTAATAACTTTATTTATTTATTTATTTTTCTTTCTTTCTTTTCTACCTTTTATTCTGAGCTGTGCGGCTGACAGGGTCTTCATGCTCCGGCCGGGTGTCATGCCTGAGCCCCTGAGGTGAGAGAGCCTAGTTCAGGACATTGGTCCGCCAGAGACCTCCGGACCCCATGTTATACCAATTGGCAAGAGCTCTCCCAGAGATCCCTGCCTCAACGCTAAGACCCAGCTCCACTCAATGACAAGCAAGCTACAGTGCTGGACATGCCATGACAAACAACTAGCAAGACAGGAACACAACCCCACCCATTAGCAGAGAGGCGGCCTAAAATCATAGTAAGTTCACAAACATTCCAAAACACGCCACCAGGTGCAGTCCTGCCCACCAGAAAGACAAGATCCAGCCTCATCCACCAGAACACAGGCACCAGTACCATCCACCAGGAAGCCTACACAAACCACTTAACCAAACTTAGCCACTGGGGGAAGACACCAAAAACAATGGGAACTGTGAAACTGCAGCCTGTGAAAAGGAGACCCCAAACACAGTAAATTAAGCAAAATGAGAAGACAGAGAAATACACAGTACATGAAAGAGCAAGGGGTAAACTTACCAGACCAAACAAATGAAGAGAAATAGGTTGTCTACCTGAAAAAGAATTCAGATTATGGATAGTAAAGATGATCCAAAATCTTGGAAATAGAATAAATACAAGAAACATTTAACAAGGACCTAGAAGAACGAAAGAGCAAACAAACAATTATGAACAACACAATAAATGAAATTAAAAATTCTCTAGAAAAACTCAAGAGCAGAAAAACGGAGGCAGAAGAACGGATAAGTGACCTAGAAGATAAAATAGTGGAAATAACAAAGAGAAGAATAAAGAAAAAAGAATGAAAAGAATTGAGGACAGTCTCAGAGACCTCTGGGACATTAAACTCACCAATACTTGAATTATAGGGGTCCCAGAAGAGGAATAGAAAAAGAAAGAGTCTGAGAAAATATTTGAGGAGATTATACTTGAAAACTTCCCTAATATGGGAAAGGAAATGGTCAATCAAGTCCAGGAAGTACAGAGAGTCCCATACAGGATAAATACAAGGAGAAACATGCCAAGACACATATTAATCAAACTATTGGGCTTCCCTGGTGGCGCAGTGGTTGAGAGTCCGCCTGCTGATGCAGGGGACGTGGGTTCGTGCCCTGGTCGAGGAAGACCCCACATGCCGTGGAGCGGCTGGGCCCGTGAGCCATGGCCGCTGAGCCTGCGCATCCGGACCCTGTGCTCCAGAACGGGAAAAGCCACAACAGTGAGAGGCCCACGTACCGCAAAACAAAACAAAACAAACAAACAAACAAAACTATCAAAAATTAGATACAAAGAAAACATATTAAAAGCAGCAATACAAAAGGAACAAATAACATACAAGGGGCTCTCCATAAGATTAACAGCTGATCTTTCAGCAGAAACTCTGCAAGCCAGAAGGGACTGGCAGGACATATTTAAAGTGATGAAGGGGAAAAACCTACAACCAAGAATACTCTACCCAGTAAGGATCTCATTCAGATTCAACAGAGAAATTAAAACCTTTACAGACAAGCAAAAGCTAAGAGAATTCAGCACCAACAAACCAGCTTTGACAAAAACGCTGAAGGAACTTCTCTAGGCAGGAAACAGAGACTTACAAAAACAAACCCAAACCAATTAAGAAAATGGTAATAGGAACATACATATTGATAATTACCTTAAATATGTAAATGGATTAAATGCTACAACCAAAAGACATAAACTGGCTGAATGGATACAAAACAAGACACATATATATGCTGTCTACAAGTGACCCACGTCAGACCTAGAGACACATACAGACTGAAAGTGAGGGGATGGAAAAAGGTATTCCATGCAAATGGAAATCAAAAGAAAGCTGGAGGAGCAATTCTCATATCAGACAAAATAGACTTTAAAATAAAGACTATTACAAGGGACAAAGAAGGACACTACATAATGATCAAGGGATCAATCCAAGAAGAATATATAACAATTGTAAATATTTATGCACCCAACAAAGGAGCACCTCAATACATACGGCAAATGCTAACAGCCATAAAAGGGGAAATTGACAGCAACACAATCATAGTAGGGGACTTTAACAACCCACTTTCACCAATGGACAGATCACCCAAATTGAAAATAAATAAGGAAACACAAGCTTTAAATGACACATTAAACAAGATGGACTTAATTCATATTTATAGGACATTCCATCCAAAAAAAACCAGAATACACTTTCTTCTCAAGTGCTTATGGAACATTCTCCAGGAGAGACCATATCTTGGGTCACAAATCAAGCCTTGGTTAATTTAAGAAAATTGAAATCATATCAAGTATCATTTCTGACCACAACGCTATGAGACTAGATAGCAATTATAGGAAAAAAACCTGCAAAAACTACAAACACATGGAGGCTAAACAAGACACTACTTAATAACCAAGAGATCACTGAAGAAATAGAAGAGGAAATCAAAAAATACCTAGAAACAAATGACAACGAAAACATGACAACCCAAAACCTGTGGGATGCAGCAAAAACAGTTCTAAGAGGGAAGTTTATAGCAATACAATCTTACCTCAAGAAACAAGAAACATCTCAAATAAACAACCTAACCTTACACCTAAAGCAATTAGAGAAATAAGAACAAAAATACCCCAAAGTCAGCAGAAGGAAAGAAATCATAAAGATCAGATCAGAAATAAATGAAAACAAAATGAAGGAAACAATAGGAAAGATCAATAAAACTAAAAGCTGGTTCTCTGAGAAGATAAACAAAATTGATAAACCATTAGCCAGACTCATCAAGAAAAAAAGGGAGAAGACTCAAATCAATAGAACTAGAAATGAAAAAGGGGAAGTAACAACTGACATTGCAGAAATACAAAGGATAATGAGAGATTACTACAAGCAACTCTATGCCAATAAAATGGACAACCTGGAAGAAATGAACAAATTCTTAGAAAGCACAACCTTCCAAGGCTGAACCAGGAAGAAATGGAAAATATAAACAGACCAATCACAAGCACTGAAATTGAGACTCTGATGAAAATCTTCCAACAAACAAAAGCCCAGGACCAGTTGCATTCACAGGCAAATTCTATCAAACATTTAGAGAAGAGCTAACACCTATCCTTCTCAAACTCTTCCAAATTATAGCAGAGGGAGGAACACTCCCAAACTCATTCTACGAGGCCACCGTCAGCTTGATACCAAGACCAGACAAGGATGTCACAAAGAAAGAAAACTACAGGCCAATATCACTGATGAACATAGATGCAAAAATCCTTAACAAAATGCTAGCAAACAGAATCCAACAGCACATTAAAAGGACCATACACCATGATTAAGTGGGGTTTATCCCAGGAATGCAAGGATTTTTCAATATATGCAAATCAGTCAATGTGATACACCATATTAACAAATTGAAGGAGAAACACCACATGATCATCTCAATAGATGCAGAAAAAGATTTTGACAAAATTCAACACCCATTTATGACAAAAACCCTCTGGAAAGGGGGTTTACCTCAACGTAATAAAGATCATGTTGACAAACCCACAGCCGACATCATTCTCAATGGTGAAAAACTGAAACCATTTCCACTATGATCAGGAACAAGACAAGGTTGCCCACTCTCACCACTATTATTTAAAATAGTTTTGGAAGTTTTAGCCACAGTAATCAGAGAAAAAAAGAAATAAAAGTAATCCAAATCAGAAGTGAAGAAACAAAACTGTCACTGTTTGCAGATGACATGATACTATACAAAGAGAATCCTAAAGATGCTACCAGAAAACCATTAGAGCTAATTAATGAATGTGGTAAAGTAGCAGGATACAAAATTAATGCACAGAAATCTCTTGCATTCCTATACACTAATGATGAAAACTCTGAAAGAGAAATTAAGGAAACACTCCCATTTACCATTGCAACAAAAAGAATAAAATACCTAGGAATAAACCTACCTAAGGAGACAAAAGACCTGTATGCAGAAAACTATAAGACACTGATGAAAGAAATTGAAGATGATACAAATAGATGGAGAGATATACCATGTTCTTGGATTGGAGGATTCAACATTGTGAAAATTACTATACTACCCAAAGCAATCTACAGATTCAATGCAACCCCTATCAAACTACCAGTGGCATTTTTCAGAGAACTAGAACAAAAAAATTCACAATTTGTATGGAAACACAGAAGACCCCGAACAGCCAAAGCAATGTTGAGAATGAAAAATGGAGCTGGAGGAATCAGATTCCTGGACTTCAGACTATATTACAAAGCTACAGTAATCAAGACAGTATGGTACTGGCACAAAAGCAGAAATATAGATCAGTGGAACAGGGTAGAAAGCTCAGAGATAAACCCACACATATATGTTTACCTTATCTTTGATAAAGGAGGCAGGAATATACTGTGGAGAAAAGACAGCCTCTTCAATAAGTGGTGCTGGGAAAACTGGACAGCTACATGTAAGAGAATGAAATTAGAACACTCCCTAACACCCTACACAAAAATAAACTCAGAATGGATTAAAGACCTAAATGTTATGCCAGGCACTATAAAAACTCTTAGAAGAAAACATAGGCAGAACACTCTATGACATAAACCACAGCAAGATCCTTTTTGACCCACCTCCTAGAGGAATGGAAATAAAAACAAAAATAAACAAATGGGACCTAATGAAACTTAAAAGCTTTTTCACAGCAAAGGAAACCATAAACAAGATGAAAAGACAACCCTCAGAAAGGGAGAAAATATTTGCAAACGAAGCAACTGACAAAGAATTAATCTCCAAAATATACAAGCAGCTCATGCAGCTCAATATCAAAAAAACAAACAACCCAATCCAAAAATGGTCAGAGGACCTAAGCAGACATTTCTCCAAAGAAGATATACAGACTGCTAACAAACACATGAAAGAATGCTCAACATCATTAATCATTAGAGAAATGCAAATCAAAACTACAATGAGATATCATCTCACACGAGTCAGAATGGCCATCATCAAAAAATCTAGAAACAATAAATGCTGGAGAGGGTGTGGAGAAAAGGGAACACTCTTGCACTGCTGGTGGGAATGTGAATTGGTACAGCCACTACGGAGAACAGTATGGAGGTTCCTTAAAAAACTAAAAGTAGAACTACCATATGACCCAGCAATCCCACTACTGGGCATATACCCTGAGAAAACCATAATTCAAAGAGTCATGTACCACAATGTTCATTGCAACACTATTTACAGTAGCCAGGACATGGAAGCAACCTAAGTGTCAATTGATAAATGAATGGATAAAGAAGATATGGCACATATATACAATGGAATATTACTCAGCCACAAAAGAAATGAAACTAAGTTATTTGTATTGAGGTGGATGGACCTAGAGTCTGTCATACAGAGTGAAGTAAGTCAGAAAGAGAAAAGCAAATACTGTATGCTAACACATATATATGGAATCTAAAAAAAAAAAAAATGGTTCTGATGAACCTAGAGGCAGGACAGGAATAAAGATGCAGATGTAGAGAATGGACTTGAGGACACAGGGAGGGGGAAGGGTAAGCTGGGATGAAGTGAGAGAGTGGCACTGACATATATACACTACCAAATGTAAAATAGATAGCTAGTGGGAAGCAGCTGCATAGCACAGGGAGATCAGCTCACTGCTTTGTGACCACCTAGAAGGGTGGGATAGGGAGGGTGGGAGGGAGATGCAAGAGGGAGGGGTTACGGGGATATATGAATACATATAGCTGATTCACTTTGTTATACAGCAGAAACTAACAACAACCTTGTAAAGCAATTATACTACAATAAAGATGCTAAGTAAAGAAATAAAATATGGGCAATATAAAAGCAAACTTTTTGGCTAAATGAGCTTTAAGCAGAAATTCAACTTCTAGAAATTATATTTGCCTGGCTGTATCCAAAGAAATTCATAACTCCTAAAATATAGGAATGTATACCCAGCACAACGGAAAACCATTCCTTTGTGCAAGTGGCAATTGTATTCCCTGTTCCAGGAGGCCTCATCCTCATGGCTGAGAAGGAGCAGAACCACCCTAACAGGAGGGATGCTATCTAGGTGAACCACTTTCACTTCCAGTTGTAGAGCTCAATTTAGGAAAAGTCCAGCACATCTTGAATTCTAATATTAGCCATTCTGAATATCCTCAATCCAAAAGCAGCACTAAATTGACTTCCCTGGTGGTCCAGTGGTAAAGAATCCGCCTTTCAGTGTAAGGGACACGGGTTCAATCCCTGGTCAGGGAACTAAGATCCCACATGCCAAGGGGCAACTAAGCCCACGTGCCACAACTACCGAGCTCACGCGCCTCAATGAGAGAGCCGCATGCCGCAAACTACAGAGACCACGCGCCCTGAAGCCTGAGCCACAACTAGAGAGAAGCCTGCGTGCCACAACGAACAGCCCACACGGCAGTGAAAGATCCCGCACGCTTCAGCGAAGACCCTGCATGCTGCAAGTAAGACCCGACGCAGCCAAAATCAATCAATCAGTAAATAAAATAGAATAAAATAAATAAATATTAAAAAAATAAAGCAGCACTAAATGAAACCTGAGGTTTCAGCCCCTTTACCATAAACCACCTAAGACTTCAGACAAATTTCTCAACCTCTCCGCATCTTAGACTCCTCATCCAATATATCATAAGGTCAGGAAGTAGATTCGATTTCTAAAGACCCCTCCAATTTTATAGCCCTCTTCTGCTCTGAGCTCAGGTCACAATTCTCAATACAAGTAATTTTTGGGTTACCCTATCTATCATAGATAGAGAGCTGGGGTTAGAAATATGAACACCCAGTGAAGGACAGGTTTGTACCTCCAAATCCACACACATATTTCAGTGGGTGAGTGGATCCTACAGGTTTGTAATGCAACAAAACTTCTCCAGTCAATATTAAAGATGATTTATCTTGCTCTATATTTATCATATGAGAATCTAATGTTCTTTTCGATGTCAGCATGATATTTTGGGGAAGTAGAGGAAAGTTCAAAGCCTCTCTGAATTGATCTTGACATCCTGACTCTTGACTAATCCCTAAATCACAGTATATACATGATTACAACTTTAGACCTTGACTGGAGTCATGTAAGGAAGAAAAGGACTGATGCTGTTTGGGGTCTCCCATCTCAAAGCATCATGTCAAAGAAAAGGCTGTTCCTAATCACAGGACACATGTCTTCTGCTACCCTCCCATATACTTCTTATTGAATTTGATAAGTTTTCTTACGTTGGCAGCCTAAGTGGTTCTTTATCAAACTGTTCCTTCAAGTCCTGAGATTTTGTATTGTCTTCTGCCTAGGAGAAGAGTGAATCTCAATGGATTCCAATTACATTTAGGATAAAACAAAATCCACAATCATTATTATGACCTAAGAGCCTAGTAAGTCTGGATTCTTCTCAATCCTTGAACCTCATTTCTTATAACTAAGCCTCCTGGACACACCGGTCTCCTTGTTATAGTTCTAAATAACAAGTTCTTTCCCACATTATTGTCTTTGCTCAGACTGGTCCCTTTGCCTGTCATGCTCTTCCTTTCCTTCTAATTCTTTAGATCTCAGCTCAAACATCACCACCTCAGAGAAATCTTCACAGACTCCTCTTGCCAGACCATCTGCTCTCCACCTTTTCTGGTACTTAACTGCAATCTGTAATTAGCTTATTTATTGTATCAGTCTCACTAGAATGAAAACTTCATGAAGACAGGGATCTTTTCCTGCCTTATCTATCATCATATTCCCCAACAACTAGAAGAGGGTATGGCATATGATAAAAACCCAATGAACAAGTATTAAATTAAAAATTGTAGAAAACTGCAAAGTACAAAAGAATGTAAGATAGCTAAATTCATAACACAACTCAAAACCCTATAATATTCTCATTGTGGTATATTTTCTTCTAGTTTTTTCCGTAAGAGTTTTTCACAGTTGAATTCTACCTATAAACACAATTTTAAGTGCTGCTTTTTAAGTCTGTCAGCATTATATCATGAGCTTTATAATATTTTCTTTATGGTAATTCGATGGTATTGATAGACCTATTATTAATGTAAATGGATGGCATATAGCATTTCCTTACTTTTAGGCGTTTCAGTTGTTTCTAATTTTTGCAATTAAATAACACTGTTGAACATCTTTGTGGATTAATTTTTAACCAAATTTAATTTCGTAATCTAGAGCCCCCAAAATTACAACATCTGACATTCTTGATAGAATTGTCAAACAGCCTTCCAGAAAAGTTGTACTAATTAAGATTTCCATTGGCCCTTATGAAAGTACCTATTTCACAATACATTTTTCAGCATTAGATATTCTCACTAAAAACTTAATAATATGACAGATGGAAGTTGCATCTCATTTTAATCTGCTTTTCCCTCCTAATGGGGTTGAAATTTTTTAAAATATTTCCTCTGGATTTTCTCTTAGGTGAATTTTTTGTCCATGCCGTTTATCTCTTGGATAAATCTTGAAACTTCTCAGTTTAAAAGAGCTGTATATAAAGATAGAAATCCTTTGTCATATGTGTCACATATAACCTTTCTCACTTTCATTTTATTTGCTTTTTTCCTAATGTACCATCTTCATTGTTTTGAAAAATATATATATTTCCTCTGGATTACCAGTCTTTTACTTGGCACTTTCCTCCTTTGCCTTCAAGCTTGAAAACTCTCCCATCCAGATGTTTTCTAAATGTTCAATATTTTATTCCACCTAATGATTTTTTGTACACTAACCATTAAATTCATGTGGAATTTGATTGTGGTATGAAAAAATACATAAATCTTTTTTTGTTTATTTTTAAAATTTATTTATTTATTTATTTTTGGCTGCATTGGGTCTTCGTTGCTGCATACAGGCTTTCTCTAGTTGTGGAGAGCGGGAGTTACTCTTCGTTGCAGTGCACAGGCTTCTCATTGCAGTGGCTTCTCTTGTTGCAGAGCATGGGCTCTAGCCATGCGGGCTTCAGTAGTTGTGGCATGTGGGCTCAGTAGTCGTGGCTCGCGGGCTCTAGAGCACAGGCTTGGTAGTTGTGGCGCATGGGCTTAGTTGCAGCGCGGCATGTGGGGTCTTCCTGGACCAGGGCTCGAACCCATGTCCCCTGCATTGGCAGGCAGATTCTTAACCACTGCGCCACCAGGGAAGGTGATAAGTGAATTATTTTATGCCAAGTTCCCAGATGTTAAAAATGTTTTTTAAATCATTATTAAAAGAATATTGCAATTTTTAAGAATTTGTATCAGGGAAGTGTAATCAAAACCACAAGAAGATATCATCTTATACCTGTTAGAATGGCTATTATCAAAAAAAAAAAGAAAAAGGGGGCTTCCCAGGTGGCCCAGTGGTTGAGAGTCCACCTGCCGATGCAGGGGACACGGGTTCGTGCCCCGGTCCGGGAAAATCCCACGTGCCGCGGAGCGGCTGGGCCCGTGAGCCATGGCCGCTGAGCCTGCGTGTCCGGAGCCTGTGCTCCACGACGGGAGAGGTCACAACAGTGAGAGGCCCTCGTACCGCAAAAAAAAAAAAAAAAAAAAGAAAAAGAAAGAAGGAAAGAACAAACAAGTGAGGTGGTGAGGATGTGCAGAAAAGGGAAACCTTGTACACTGTTCATGGGGATATAAATTGGTGCAGCCACTCTGGAAAACAGTATGGAGGTCCCTAAAAAAATTTTAAATAGAACTATCATATAATCAGCAATTCCACTTCTGAATATTTATTCACAGAAAACAAAAACACAAACTTGAAAAGGTATATGAACATTATATATGTAAATAATGTTCACTGCAACATTATTTACAATTGCCAAGATATGGAACCTAAGTGTCCATCAACAGATGAATAAAGAAAATATGGTATACACACACACACATACACACACACACACACAAAACACACACACACTGGAATATTATTCAGCCATAAAAAGGGATGAAGCCTTGCCATTTGTGACAATATGTCTGGACCTTGATGGCATCAGGACAAGTGAAATAAGTCAGACAGAGAAAGACAAACATCATATGATTTCACTTATATGTAGAATCTGAAAATTAAAATCTTGTGATAGTATATGGTGATAAATATAAACTAGACTTTAACAAAAAGGATATTGTACGAGTTAGGGTTTTCCAAAGATACAGAACCAGTAGGATGTGTACACACACACACGCGTATGTGTGTGTGTATATATATATATATATATATATATATATATATATATATACACATCTGTACCTACAGAGAGAAAGAGAAATTTATTCTAAGGAATTGGTCACTGGATTGTAGAGGTTAACAATTCCAAATCTGCAGGATAGGCCAGGAGAAATGGAGACCTAGGGAAGAGTTGATGTTGCAACTCAAGTCTAAAAATGGTTTGGAGGCAGAATTTCTTCTTCTGGGAACTTAATTTTCCTCAAAAGGTCTTTAACTGATATGATGAGGCCCACCCAATTATGGAGGGTAATCTGCTTTACTCTAAGACTATTGATTTAAATGTTAATCTCATCTTAAGAATAACTTCGCAACAAAATCCACAGTGGTGGATCAAAAACTGGGTACCATGGCCTTGTCTAGTTGACTCATAAAATTAACCATCACAAGTATTTATTATGTGTCAAACACCATGGTAAGAGCTAAGGAAAGGAGGTAGGGAGGAAAGCAAAAAGGTCATTTCCTAAAGAAATTGCAGTGTTAAAGGACAGTACTATAATGTGGAAAACGGAGCCAGAGATGTGTACACAGTGTATCAGGACACAGAGGCTGAGTGCTGCTTAATTCAGCTGGGGAGGGGGCAGGGGTGGATAGGGAATGTTCCTTTGAGGTGAGTCTTGAGAAGCACAATTGTTCTTCACCATCCCCAGTCTCCTCCCCTCCCCCATTCAGAGTACCAGTCCCACCCCACACTCTCAGCAGTCCTCAAAGACCCTCCAGCCAGCCCCACCAGCCTGGGGAAAGCATGGCAGTCCTCACCTACTGGACAGTGGGGAAATAGCTCCTGTTATGGGGCTGAAATATACGGGCACTAACTTGTCCCCACTTTGCCAATATAGTCTTGTCACACCCATTCCCCAGATGGAACTACATTCCCAGTCCAAGCATCTCAGTGTCCCAGGCACCACCCTCCCAAGGGCCCCTCGACTCTTCTGGCACTGACTGGGAAGGTGCAGTCACCTTCCCTGGAGTCGCAGGTTGGGGCTCAGAGCCCTCCCCCAGTACAGGGCCTGGGGACTTCCACCTCCTCTTCACCTGAACGGTTTGCAGGTCCTCCCTCAGGTTGCCCGGATCCCCAGGATGTCAGCCGGGCTTTGGCATGAGTGAATTCCGGACCCAGTCAGCTCCGGCTGGCTTCACCCCCTGCCTGCCCAGAGAGAGTCTCACTCCAGAGATGCCTTCCCAGTGATCCCAGGTACCATCTAATGGCAGCATAGAGAGGACGCGGGCTACGTTTTACAGAATAACCTCCACTCCCGAGTAGTGTTTCTCAAGCTTTTTTTTTTTAAAATAAATTTATTTATTTATTTTTGGCTGCGTTGGGTCTTTGTTGCTGCGCATGGGCTTTCTCTAGTTGTGGCGAGAGGGGGCTACTCTTTGTTGCGGTATGCAGGCTTCTCATTGTGGTGGCTTCTCTTGCTACAGAGCACAGGCTCTAGGTGCGCGGGCTTCAGTAGTTGTGGCACACGGTCTCTAGAGTGCAGGCTCAGTAGTTGTGGCGCATGGGCTTAGTTGCTCACGGCATGTGGGATCTTCCTGGACCAAGGCTTGAACCCGTGTCCCCTGCACTGGCAGGCGGACTCTCAACCACTGTGCCACCAGGCAAGTCCCTCTCAAGCATTTTTAAAACCCGTATTTCTTTTAACTAAACATAAAAATCTGACACCCTTAGTTTTCTATTATTTGACATTGGAAATAAAATGAATAAAAGAAAAATAGATAATTAAGTCTTTAATACTTATTATTTGCATATTCATTTAGATCCCATTGCCCATAGAGCTGCTATGTTGATGTTCACATAAAATCACACTTGATAGCAATGGTTACCAGATTTGGGGATATCACCTGTAAAATTTCAAAAATAATTTTGGGACTCAGTCAAGGGTTGAACTAAATAATCAAGGGTTGAACTAAATTTTTGCTTTCCCAAGGAAGAACATTATAAAAAGAAAAAAAAGCACACTCTATTACCGTCATTTCCAAAAAGAAAGGGAATTATAATACCAATGAAGTAAGGAAGGACATAAATCCCAGGTTTAAGGACAGACCTTAATAAGATCAAGGATATCTTTTAAAATTTTCAGATGTTGTAAAACATAATTGTATTTTATCATGTTACATTTCTTTTGTCTTTTTCTGATACAGATTGTTCATCTGGGGATGAACTGTGCATCAGAAAGTGGAACTTGAGTGTTCAACCTGTTCCTGTACTTTGTTTTGTTCATTATCAATGGCCACAATCCACATAGAAATGTTCTCTTAAATGCAAGAGGCAACCATCCACAGTGCTATTTTTATTCAATATGGAATGTTCCAAAAAACTGAATAAAGCTGAATAATAAAAGCCACGCACGCCAAGCTACAAAGAAAGCTAATAGTGGGAGACAGCACAGTGTTTGACTAACAAGGGACTTCTTTTGTTCAGAAAACAGACTGCTGGGCCTTCTGGGCTCAACTCAATGAGCTCAGTCTAGGCAAATTCTCACCTGCCAAAGATTCACTTTGTAAATGCTTCCACCAGTATTGGGGCACAGATATTAACACTGTATTTAATCAACCTGTACTTTTAGGTCTATTTTATTGAACTTGGAGGAAGGTATTTTTAAAAATTATTACAGACCTGCGTTCAATATACTGCTTCTCAAATCTGTGATTTACTTGATGATGAGCTCTTAATCAGGAACACACTGTACAATTTTAATATTGTTTCCATGAGAAATTATTACCAATTATAACCACCTCCTGAAGGATATGATTTCCAGCAATATCTTGTAGTGATGAGCACAGGTTGCTACTCTGTTGCACGGAGAAATGAACCTAGGTAAAGAAAAGAACGGCCCAGGAGTTCTGATTCAGTTCAGTGTATTTTGGAGGCAGGGTGTTAATCCTAGTTCTAGTAACATGGCCTTTGAGACTTCTGCGACCTCAACTGATCCATCCAAGAAAGAATTCAATTAGATGACCTCTAATGTCCTTCCCAGTTCTAAAGATCTATGACTCCAAGAGGTGAATGCATAGATGGTCACCATGCAGTATGAGATAGAGCAATGTGAGTGATTGCATACCCAGAGAACAAAGAAGTCATTGTCCTAGAATCTTAGTTCTCGAAGAAACCTGTTCAGGAGACTATTGCATCGTTCTGCTGAAGATTGAAGTGTATAATCAGAGTTCATACTTTGGAAGTCCACTGAGTCATAGAAAGCTAGTGTTGTCTTTTCAATCTCTATGAAGTAGAGAAGATAGAAACCAAGTGGGAGAGGATCACAGAGAATTTGGTGATGAAAGGAGAATACGAACGTGTGAAATATTTCATCTATTTATAAAAAATGGAACAAAATACAGAAAGTTGATACAAAGATAAACTTTTAAAAGCTAAGGAGGTTCTGACTCATTTAAAGGAGGCAATTAAAATAATCAATAAAGAAAAATGTAACTAATAATTAATAGTCAAACAACAGGACTAAAAGAATACACAGATAGAAAAAGAGACAAAATGGTAGCAAGTTTAGAATGAAAGTGGCAAATAAAATTGAAAAGTTAAAGTCTTCAGCGTTCTTAAGGGCTCACTTGTCAGAAATTTTTATCACAATCCACAGTTCTTCATTTCTATGATCAGATATGGTAAGGAATAGATAATTCTCAACCTAGAAATAAAAGGAAACTATACAAAGTAAGAACCTGCTCTAACTAAAAATAGAGTGGCAAGTGAAGAGTTGAAAGGGGAAGAGGAGGGCAAGTGATTTAAAAGGAAAGTTTTCTCTAAGGCTGATCCCACTGGGCCTCTTTCCAACACTGACCCCAAAACTCAAAGGTTTAGCTTGGATACTGTGAAGAACTTACATTGTACAAGCATGAAATGGGCAGCATTACCTTCCTCTATTCAAAGAAGATGGGTAGGAGTGGGAGCGGATGAGTGGGAGATGACATTTTTAAATTCATAATTTTTAAAATATATGTAATTCTCAGACCTCTAGGGATTATCATAGCTGCTATAGAAGGTAGGTTACATGGCTTTCCCTGGAATTATGTCTTCCTTTTGTTTATCAAAGCATTATTAAACAAAATAACTGCTTGCTTTTTTCAGCTACGCAAATATATTTCAAGACATAAAAGTGAAGAAATATAAGAAACTAGAGGACCTCAGAAACCTCAAAGAATTCATATTAAGCCAAAAGAAAAGGAAAGTCTAAGGCAGGTCGTCCTGAGTTTTGCTGCTACAGTCGTGATAAGCCAGTATAAAACAGTACAAAACAAAAAACTGTAGCAAAATAATAAAAACAACCCTTATCTTTCTAGCTCTATTCATTTAAGTTTAACATTGTGGGAATTCAGCAAGGTGTAGGGAAAGCATCCTGTGCTTCAGAAGACTCCACATCTGTAGCTGAAATCCTGAGCCACTGCTAGACCAGCTGCACGGCCCGGGAAGTTTCTTCACCTCTCTAAATGTGACTACGCACTGGGGAAGCAGGGATAATAATTCCAATCTCACAAGGTTTTTGTGATTAAAAGAGATATTTTATATAAAACATTTGACACACAGAGGTTAAAACAAAAAACCTAAACATTAAGTTCCTGCCGTCATAAGTTATAAGCTGTTCAGAGCTCAACATTCAAAGCCCAAACCATACTCCCTGAATATAACTGTGAGTGTTTCTGACAACTCTTTCTGGCTTTGATTAATTTTTTCTTTGGTAGTGAAACTGCACCACTAAGGTGATAAAATCAGCAGCTGTAACTCGAAATAGACTTTTTTTGTCTTAAGAAAACCCCAAAGCTTTGACATCTGAGCATGATCAAAGAGTAGAAGTATCTAGAATGTTAACTCTCATATTGGTTGCTACACTTATTTTTTTCCCACATATCAATCAATGATTTCTTGAGTTTGACAAATAAATTTGAAAATGACAAATATGTCAATAGAAAAATGAACAAAGAAGATGAACAGAGAAAGAAAAACTTTCAATAAACATGAAAAGCTTTTAATCTCATTAATAATCAAAACAGGAAATTAATACAAAGACATAATTTTTATTTAAAATTATTTTGTAAATTATAACAACCAGAAATGACAAGAGGGGATCAATTAATTTCACCTTTACACACAGTTGATGGAGTATCATTTGGTACAAACTTTTGGGAGTACAATCTGACATATCTGTCTCAAGAGTCCTAAAAATGTTTATGATCTTTGCGGTTGCATTTCCACTTCCTCTATATGAAATAATCAAAAAAACAAAATTTTATTTAAAATTTCCATTGCGGAATTATTATTCACAAAAGTGAAAAATGGAAATAACCTAAATATCCCCAAATCAAAATGTTTAAATAAATTTTGATAATACATATGACAGCATAATACTCTGTTTTTAATAATATTTAATTAGAGTAGCTCACTATAGATATTAAATGAAAAGTAGAGTCATAAAACATCTAGGATATGATCTTAATTTACATAGAAATAAAGATTAGGAGGAAATAAAACAAAATAGTAATAGTGGTTATCTCTGAGGTATCAAACTAAAGATGATTTTTACATTTTTCAACACTTTTCCCTAATTTCCTATAATGAACACATATTAATGCTATGATCAGAAACTAACAAAAAAGTTTTGTCAAAATCACTTTTTGCTCTGTTAAAATATTTAGTTCATAGGGAGTGCCTGAGGATATCATAGGGATATCTTCAGTCAGCTCTTCTGCCTATGCCTTTAAAATAACACTGATGGCAGAGTCTGGTATTCACCCACATGTGTGCTGCCATGTTACCCCATTGCTTACAGCAACTCTATTTTCAAGTCCAAAAATTGTAATTTGTGCTCTGAAAATAGGCTAGCATATTTGAAAGCAGGGCTATCCCTGAAAATTCAGATATATGAATATCACATAATGACTCCCACTCTACACTGGAATCTTACCTGATCTCGAGGACATAAACCAACACACTAGCGTAGCCTGATGATCTTTCTACAACATTTCCTCTCATCTTTTAATTTGTCTTAGAAGAGTGTCAAAACCGGCATGGTGACTTTCTCTGACTGTGTAGAAGGCAATCAAGAAAATGCTGACTGCCCACTATGTGCATGACACTGTATTAAACAAGGGGTACCTCTAACCTGATTCAGCAAAATAAGGTTTGTTAATGCATTAATGGGTCTGTGTATAGACTGCAGATGGAAGCAAAATTCTCCACAAGCAAGCTTAATGCTATAGTAAACCAACAAAAAGAGCCAAAGCAGCCCATAAGTGCTCTCTTGTAGGTGATAAATGACCTTTCAAGTTGAACCAAATGCTTTCACCTAAAAAAGCAGGTGAGCAATGCCACATTTACAACGGGCTTTATCTGTGTATGGATAACAACCCTCAGTTGCAATTTCCTTTGCCAAGAGAAGAAATCTCTACTCCCCGCTAATGAATGAAACACAGCCTTATGTACCCTAATTTGATTTCATTTCTGTCTACCTTATGCCATTTTACAGACTGAAGATGATACACACAAAAAAACATTTTAATATGTACAGACATCCCTTACTTGCATGGAAGTTATATAACAAAAGTAAATCAATTACTTGTAATTTTTAATTTGTTTAATCAATGTTACAAATGCACATGATAAAAAAAGTAGTATAGGAAGAATTAAAATGAAAAGAATCTGTCCAGTCTCACTTCCCAGAGGCACCCATTTTTAACTATTTTTGTTCTTGTTTTTCGGATACTGTCTTAGGGCATTCACTCTAAAAATAGAGTGCTGTTCTTGATTAACCAATTTGAACAACCATCTGCTGACTTCCTGATATTTATATAAGACTCCCTAGTTCATACACATGCATTCCAATTTGGGAAGTAGGGTCCAGTTTATTGAGGTGTAATTTACATATGGTAACATTCATCCTTTTTAAGTACACAGTTTTATGAGTTTTGACAACTGCAGTTCAAATTTCCCCCAAAATTCCCTATACAGCTTGTTAGACAACTCCTCCTGCTACCCCAGCCCATAGCAAACAATGATGTTTTCTGTTATACATTTGCCTTCTCTAGAATGTCAAATGAATGTTGCCTTTTGATTCTGGCTTCTGCCATTTGCCTGAAGGCATTTGAGATTCATTCATGTTGTTGCATACAACAAAAGTTCATTGAATGAGGATGGACCTAGAGATTATCATACTAAGTGGAGTAAGTCAGAGAGAGAAAGACAAATATCATATGATATCACTTATAGGCAGAATCAAAAAAATATGATACAAATGAAGTTATTTACAAAACAGAAATTGAGTCACAGATGTAGAAAACAAACTTATGGTTACCGGGGGGAAAGAGGGTGGGAGGGATAAATTAGGAGATTGGGATTGACATATACACACTATTATGTATAAAATAGATAACTAATAAGGACCTCCTGTATAGCACAGGGAACACTACTCAATACTCTATAATGACCTATGTGGGAAAAGGATCTAAAACTGTATGTATAACTGATTCACTTTGCTGTACAGCAGAAACTAACACAACATTGTAAATCAACTATACTCCAATAAAAATTTTAAAAAAAATTTTTAAAGTTCATTGAATGAATGCTCAAGAGTTTGTTGATCCATTCACTAGTTAAAGGACATATTTCCTAAGTTTTTGCTGATTTGGAACAAGTCTGTAATAAACATTAATATACAGATTTTTATATGAAATGTTTCATTTCTCTTCTCTAAATATCTAGGAGTGGGATTAGTACATTTTACAGAAAGTGTATGTTTAACTTTATAGAAAGTTACCAGTGTTTTTCAAAGTGGCTGTACCATTTATATTCCCACCGGTAATGTATGAGAGTTCTAGGTATTTAGCCTTCCTGACAGCACCTGGTATTTTTATCTTGTTTTTTGTTTGTTGTTTTGTTTTATTTTGTTTTTTTCACCACTGGAACAGGTGTGTGGTGGCATGTCGTGGTTTTAATAAGCGTTTCCTCATTTTTTGGTGTGCTTATTTCCATTCAGATATCTTCCTTATATCTGTTCTGGTCTTTTGCCCACTTCTTATTGGGTTCTTTGTTTCCTTGTTATTGAGTCCTGAGAATTCTTCATATATTCTGATTCAAGTGCTTTATCAAACATGTGTCTTGCAAATATTATCTCCCATCTTTCAGCTTGTCTTTTCATTCTCTTAGCAGCACCTTTCAAGGAATAAAAGTTTTAAATTTTGATAAAGTCCAATTTATCAATATTTTCTTTTATGGATCATGGTTTTGGTGCTCTCATCTAAAAAATGTTGCCTAACCCAAGATCACAAGATTTTCTTCTATGTTTTCTATTAGAAGTTTTTATAGTTTTAGATGTTATTTTTACATTTATTACCCATTCTGACTTAACAATTATAACCATGTCAGTCATGTTTTGAGGTTCTTTTTTCTCTTTTTTTGCCTATTTTTCTAGCATCATTTGTTGAAAAGATTGTCCTTTCTCTATTGAGTTGCCTTTATACTTTTGTAAAAAATCAATTAATCATAATGTGTGGATCTATTTCTCATTTCTTTATTCTATTCCATTAACCAATATTCCTCTCTCCTTTTGCCAGTAATGCACTGTCTTAATTATTGTAGATTTATAAGCCTTGAATCAGGCATTGTGAGATTCCAACTTTGTTCTTCTTTATCAAAACTGATTGGTTCTTTTAGCTCATTTGCCTTTCCATATATAGTAATTTTTTTTTAAAGTTTGGTGAATTCTGCAAAAATCCCTGCTGGAATTTTGATTGGGATGTTGACTGTGATTACACTGAATCTATAGAACTTGTTTGTAGATAGCTGACTTACTAACAACATTGAGCCTTCAATTCTGTGAATATAGTATATCATTCCATTTATTTATGTCTTTGAATCTTTCAACTGTGTTTTACAGTTTCCAAAATACAGATTTTCCACATATTTTGTTAGATTGATACCTAAATATTACATGGATTTTTAAATGCTACTGTAAATGGTTCCTTTTTTCCAATTTCTAATTTTTCATTGCTACTACATAAAAAGACAATTGATTTTTTATACTAACTGTGTATCATGCAACCTTGAACTTGAACAAGAACTTATTGGTTCTAATAATGTTTTGGAGATTCTTTAGTATTTTCTACATATAAAATCAAATCATCTGTGAATAAAGAAATTTTTGTTTATTCCTGTCTAATCCATATGACTTTTATACAGTTTTCTTATCTTAATGCATTGGCTAGGACTTTACATTTGGTATTTATTAGAAGTAGTAAGAACAGACATCCTTGCCTTGTTCCCACACTTAGTGAGACGCATCCAGTCTTTCACAGCTAAGTACAATGTTAGCTATAGGTTTTCTGAAAAAGCTCTTTCTCATGTTAAGCAAGTTCACCTTCTATTCTTAGTTTGGTGAGAGTTTTTACTACACTTTTTTTTTTTTTTTTTGTGGGTATGCAGGACTCTCACTGCTGTGGCCTCTCCCGTTGTGGAGCACAGGCTCCAGACGCGCACGCTCAGCGGCCATGGCTCACACGCCCAGCCGCTCTGCGGCATGTGGGATCTTCCCGGACTGGGGCACGAACCCGCGTCCCCTGCATCGGCAGGCGGACTCTCAACCACTGCGCCACCAGGGAAGCCCAAGAGTTTTTATTATAGATGTGAGTGCTGTCATCTGGGTTTTGTGCATCTATTGATATTGTCATATTTTTATTTTCTTTGGGCTACTGAAATGGTGAATTGTAATATCAGATTTCTGAATGTTGAAAGCCTTGTATACCCAGGTAAAACCCCACTTGATCATGATGTATTACCCTGTTATTATATTGTTGGATTCAATTTGATATTTTGTTGAAGTTTTTGCATCTCTATGAGGGATACTGGTCTGTAGGTTTTTTTCATTGAGATGTCTTTACCTAGTTTTGGTCTCAGTGTAATGCTGGTCTTATAAAATGAACTGAAAAGTGTTCACTCTACTTCCATATTCTGAAAGAATTTGTGGAAGTAGACATTATTCTTCTTAAAATGTTTTATAGAATTCACCAGTTAAGCCATCTGGGACTGGATACTTCTTTGATAAAAGTTTTCAAGCTTTAAGCTATGAAATAAATCCCTCTGACTATTCAGTTACTTCTTGAGTAAACTTGGTAGTTTGTACTTTTTAAGAAATGTGTTCATAACCCTCCTACACTGTTGGTGGGAATGCAAGTTGGTACAGCCACTATGGAGAACAGTATGGAGATTCCTTAAAAACACTATCGATAAAAATAGAGATATTATCATATGATCCAGCTGGATCCATATGATCCAGAAATCTCACTCCTGGGCATATAACCAGAGAAAACCATAATTCAAAAGGATACATGCACCCCAGTGTTCATTGCAGCACTATTTACAATAGCCAGGACATGGAAGCAACCTAAATGTTCATTGATGGAGGAATGGATAAAGAAGATGTGGTACATATATATACAATGGACTATTACTCAGCCATAAAAAAGAATGAAATAATGCCATTTGTAGTGAGGTGGATGGACCTAGAGTCTGTCAGTGAAGTGAACTCAGTCAGACAGAGAAAGACAAATATCATATGATATCACTTATATGTGGAATCAAAAAATGGTACAAATGAACCTATTTCCAAAGCAGAAATTGAGTCATGGATGTAGAAAACAAACTTATGGTTACCAAGGGGTAAAAGTGGGAAGGGATAAATTGGGAGATTGGAATTGGCATATACAGACTAGTACATATAAAATAGATAACTAATAAAAACCTAGTGTACAGCACAGGGAGCTCTACTCAATACTCTGTAATGACCTATATGGGAAAAGACTCTAAAAAAGAATGGATATATACATATGTATAACTAATTCACTTTGCTGTACAGCAGAAACTAACACAACATTATAAATCAACTATACTCCAATAAAAAATAATTAAAAAAAGAAATGTGTTCATTTATCTAAATATCCTAATTATGAGCATAAAAATGTTTGAAATATTCCCTTATTTTTATGTATGTAGGGTCTATAGTGATGTCGTCTTTCACTTCTGACATTGGTAATTTGTGTATTGCCCTTTTCCTTGGTAAATCTAGATAGAGGTAAACCAATTTTATTAATCTTTAAAAACAAAAAAGTTTTTGGTTTCCTTGATTTTCTTTAATGTTTTTTCTATTTTCAACTTCCTTGGCTTCTCTTCTTACCTTTATTTCCTTCCTTCTGTTTGCTTTATTTGCTGTTCCTATAAATTTCACTCTAATCACTGCTTTGGGTATAGCCCACAGTTTTTGATATGTTGTGTTTTCATTTCCTTCCATTAAAAATATTATCTAATTTTTCTTTTGACTTTTACTTTGATCCATAAGTATTCAAAAGTTTATTGCTTAATTTCCAAATATTTGGGGATTTTCCAGGTAGGCTCCTGTTGTTGATTTCTAGTTTACTTCCATTATGTTCAAAGAAAATACCCTGTATATTTTAAGTTCTTTTAAATTTATTAGGTTTGTTCTATGACCCACAATCGATCTATGTGGATTAACATTCTATGTGCACTTTAAAATGATGTAAATTCTGTTGCTGATAGGAATGTTACACAAATGTCAATTAAGTCAAGTTGGTTAAAAGTATTTTTCAGACCTTATATATTCTGACTAATTTTTGGTCTGCTTATTTTATCAATTATGAGAGAGGAGTGTTGAAGACTCAAAATTTAATTATGGATTTGTCTTTTCTCCTTTCAGTTCTATCAATTGTTGTTACATGAATTTTGAAGCTCGGTATTTAGGTGCATACGCATTTAAGATTATCATATCTTCTTGGTTAGTTATCTCCTTTATCATTATGGAACATCCCTTTCAACATTCCATTTTCTGAAGTCAATTTTGTTATTAAGATAGTCACTCCAGTTTTCTTATGATTATTGTTTGCATGGTACCACTTTTCTCATTCTTTTACATTTAACCTATTTGTGTCTTTATAGTTAAAGTGCATTTCTCATATTGACAGTGAGTTTTTTATAGCCAGCATATAGTTAGTTCTTGTTTGTTTTTTCAATTTGATAGTCTCATCTTTTTAGTTACTGTATTTAAACCACTTGCATTTAATGTAATTATTGATATGGTTGAATTAAAATCTACCATCTTGCTAGTTTCTTTCTATTTGTTCCATCTATGTTTGGTGCCTTTGCCATTTTGTCATCATGTTTTGGGATTTAAAATTTTTCATTTTATTTTATGTACATTATTGGTTTCTTATTTATACCTTAATATTTTAATTTACACTTTACTATTTTAGGCATTGCCCTTGATTGTAAAATATACATATTTAATTAATTATAGTATAACTTCAAATAATACTATATAACCCTTCACATATAAGAAACTTAACAATTGTATATTCCCATTTCCTCCTTCCCATCCTTTGTGCTGAAGCTGTCATACATTTTATCCATACATATGCTATAAACTCACAGAGAATTGCTACTATTTTTGTTTCAGAGAGTCAATCATCTTTTAGAGTGATTAAAGTTAAGGAAAAATTTATTTTATATCTCTCTTCATTTTAGCCATTTCCAGAGATCTTTACTTCACTCTGTGGATACAAGTCTCTGATGTTGTATTCATTCTGTCTGAAAAAGTTGCTTTAACATTTCTTGTAGTGCAGGTCTTGTGGTAATAAATTCTCAGTTTTTATTTGTCTGAAAATGTCTGTTTCTCCTTCATTTAAAAAGATAACTTTATGTGGTATGGAATACTGAGTTGACAGTTTTATACTGTACTTTAAAGTTGTCACTTTATTGTTTTCTGATTTGCATAGCTTCTGATGAGACATCTGCTTTAATTCTTAACTTTGTTCCTTTGTATGTTATAGGTCTATTTTATTTGGGCTTCCTTCAAGATTTACTCTGTATCTTTGAATCTAATCAATTTGTATATGATATGTCTAATAGTGTGGGGTTTGGAAGGAGAGATACTTATCCTGCTTGGGCTTCTTTGAGTCTCTGTGATTGATGATTTGATGTCTTTCATTATATTTGGAAAATTATTCATCAATCTCTTCAAATATTTCTTCTATGCCATTCTCTTTTCCACCTGATTCCATTTACACATATGTTATCCCCCACTTGATATTGTATTACACCTCTTGGATGCCCTGTTTTTGTTCTTTTCATTCTTCCATCTTTACCTCCTGACACCTTCCACTTTTGTGTAATGACTTTATAATAGTAAAATTACATAATTATAAGGTAATTTCTATTGTTCCATCTTCAAGTTCATGATTCTTTCTTCGGCTGTGTTAAGTCTACTGATAAGCACATCAAGAACATTCTTCCTCTCATGTTTCACATCTAGCATTTCCATTTGACATTTTCTTACACTCTATCTTTCTGCTAAAATGCCACGTCTGTTCATGCATATTTTTTTTCTCATCAGGCATACCCTAACATGGTGCTTTATTTCTAATAAACATGAAATCAGGAAACAGAAGCAAAACAAATGAAATAAACCACCTAATCAGTTTTAAAATAAAAATGGGCTCCAGGATAGAGTAGAATCTAGGACAACAGTATTTTAGAAAATAAAATTGAAAAAAATAAATAATGCCAAAAGCACACAGTAAATGAAGCCTGTTTCAAAGCAAAAAGACTAAATTAAAAATAAAAACTTTCAGGCACTTCAGGGAGCACAAGAAGCATGTATTAAGCTGAGCAAGTTGTGAATAGGGAGGAATTCAACACCTGTTTGGGAAGCCTTTTCCATTTAGGACTCATAAACCAAGCTCTGTCATTTAAGCTTTAATCCTTTGAAAAAACAAGCCTTTATCAATAAAGGTGCCTCACTCTGTCAATTTTCTTTCACTTGGGATGGCACTCAGAGTGCAAATGATGTTCATGCATATTTTTCACCTTTTCCACACAGCTTTTAATCACAGTTATTTTTAATTCCCTGTATGATAGTTCCAATATCTGCATCACATCTAAACCAGGTTCTATTGAGTGCCCTGTCTCTGGACAGTAAGGTTTTTTCCTTGATTATTTGTGTTTCTAATAATTTTTGGTTGATGTCAAATATAATCATACTATTGGTAAATGTAATCATATTATTATATGGTCTTTACATTAAAGCAGGAGATGTCATGGGATAAAGAGGGGAGTAAAGTAGGAAGAATGAAGTGTCAGGTATAGAGTGAAGTATGAAATAGTACAATATTGACTCAAAGTAAACATTAAGTTAAGAAAGAATACAGTTAGGTCTAGAGTAACCTAATTTATTATTATTAATTTTAGGTTACTCTAGATACACTAAAAATAACAATAATTAAAACAGAGTGTAAATAAATCCATAAAGGAAATAAATGGAATATGCCCCAAAAATGATCAAACAAAAAGAAGGCAAAAGAGAAGAAACAGAGGAACAATAGAAAGAGAGACAAATAGCAAGATGGTAGGCTTAAATCCATATCAACTATTACACTAAATGTTAATGGGCTAGCCATTTAATTTGATGCAATATCTGCACCAAATTAAATGCAGATATTGTCATATCGTTAAAGGATAAAAATCAAGAACCAACTGAACATTATATACAAAGGGTGCACTTCAAATGTAAAGATACAGATGGGTTGTAAGTAAAAGGATGGGGAAAATATACATGCAAATATGAAGCATGGTTATAACAATATCAGAGAGAATAGACTCAAGACAAGGAGTATTACTGAGATGAAGAGAGAGACTTTATAGTAATTAAATAGTCACTGCATCAGGTAGACAGACAACTCTAAATGTGTATGTGTCTAATAAGAGAGTTTCAAAACACATGAAATAAAAACCGACAGAAATAAAGGGAGAGAGAGACAAATCCACAAGTACAGGAGATTTTTAACACTCCCCTCTCAGTAAAAATGTGATGATGTGAACAACACTATCAACAAACTTTACCTAACTGGCATTTACAAAGCAACACACTCAGCAGCCAAAACCAATCTACAGTGAAAAAAATAAGAACAGCAAATGCTTTTGGGAGTATGGCATTGAGAAATGACTGGGTAAGGACATGAGTAAACTCATCGTGGTGACGTTTAACATTAACATCTTGAAGAAGATTAAGTGACTGCATTTCTCAACACCAAGAATGCACACATAAGACTTGTGAATGTCATTATATGTAAATGTTTCATCAAAAGAGGATAGTGTTGTGTTTGCAAGTGTTTGCAAATATTGAATTTGTGTAATAACATGCATGCTGAGGTACTTAGAGAATAGTGTACTGCTATTTGTAATTTATTTTAAAATGCATCAAAAATAATACGTATTAATGAATAGAGAGATAAATGGATGTATATGGGCAAAGCAAATATAATCTAGTTGGTGAATGTATCAGTAGTAACTATAAAATTCTTTCAATTCCAGTGTATGAAAAGCTTAATAATAAAATTTTGAGAAAAATGAAAATAAAAGCTTTTCCAGAAAACAAAAATAGATTAGAAATGGATAAAGAAGATGTGGTATACATATACAATGGAATATTACTCAGCCATAAAAAGGAACAAAATAATTTTGCAGCAACATGGATGGATCTAGAGATTGCCATACGAAGTGAAGTAAGTCAGACAGAGAAAGACAAATATCATATGATATCACTTATATGTGTAATCTAAAAAGAAATGGTACAAATGAACTTATTTACAAAACAGAAGTTGAGTCAAAGATGTAGAAAACTAACATATAGTTACCAGAGGGGAAAGGGGAGGGAGGGACAAACTGAGAGATTGGGATTGACATATACACACTACTATATATAAAATAGGTAACCAATAAGGACCTACTGTATAGCACAGGGAACTCTACTCAATACTCTGCCATGACCTATATGGGAAAAGAATCTAAAAAGAGTGAATATATACATATGTATAACTGATTCAATTTGCTGTAGAGCAGAAACTACTCCAATAAAATAAAATAAAATAAATGTATTGTCATCAGAACTGAGCTACAAGAAATGTTAAAAGAAGTTCTTCAGGCTGAAAGAAAGTGACACCAGTTGTAAATTCAGATCCACACAAAATAATGAAGAGCAATAAATGGAAATGATAAATAGGTGGGTAAACACAAAATACCACATTCATTTTTTTCTTCTATTTTTTTTGGGCTGCGTTGGGTCTTTGTTGCTGCGTGTGGGCTTTCTCTAGTTGTGGCAAGCAGGGGCTACTCTTCATTGTGGTGTGCAGGCTTCTCATTGCTTCTCTTGTTGCGGAGCACAGGCTCTAGGCGCACAGGCTTCAGTAGTTGTAGCACGTGGGCTCAGTAGTTGCGGCATGCGGTCTCTAAGGCACCCGGGCTACAGTAGTTGTGGCGTGAGGGCTCAGTAGTTGTGGTTCACAGGCTCTAGAGCTCAGGCTCAGTAGTTTTGATGCACGGGCTTAGTTGCCCAGTGGCATGTGGGATCTTCCTGGACCAGGGATCGAACCTGTGTCCCCTGCATTGGCAGGCAGATTCTTAACCACTGCACCATGAGGGAAGCCCCCACATTCATTTTTTAATTCACTTAAAGGTAATTACATCAACTATACTTCAATGGAAAAGTTAATAAAACTAAAAACAAATAAATAAATAAATAAAATTAAATATTTAAAGCCAAAATAATAACTTGTCCCATGGTTTATAAAATATTTAGAAGTAAAATATATGAGATTAATAGCACAAAGGACAAGAAGACAGAAATGGAAGAATATGATAATAATGTTCTTAGATTAAACTCTGATAATTTAAAGATGGATGTTATAAATCTTGCAGTAATCACTAAAAACAAAGAGATGTAGCTTATGAACTAGTATTAGAAATAATATAAGGGCTTCCCTGTTGGCGCAGTGGTTGAGAGTCTGCCTGCTAATGCAGGGGACGCGGGTTTGAGACCTGGTCTGGGAAGATCCCACATGCCGCGGAGCAACTGGGCCTGTGAGACACAATTACTGTGCCTGAGTGCCTGGAGCCTGTGCTCCGCAACAAGAGAGGCTGCGATAGTGAGAGGCCCACGCACCGCGATGAAGAGTGGCCCCTGCTTGCCACAACTAGAGAAAGCCCTCGCACAGAAACGAAGACCCAACACAGCCATTAATTAATTAATTAATTAATTAATTTTTAAAAAAGAAATAATATAGAATACTAACATTTAGTCAATTAAATGAAAGCAAAAAAAGGAAGAAAGAGAAGGAGAGATATAAACATAATAAGATGACAGATTTAAACATAACCACATTGATAAATGCATCAAATGTATATGGTCTAAACATTACATTTAAAAGACAAGTATGGAAGACTGGATGAAAAACAGTACCTAACCATTTGCTCTCTTCAAGTAACCATCTATACGCATACATATATACATATGTATATATTATGTATATGTACATGTATAAATGTATGTATGTACACATAAAGTTAAAAATATGAGGATGGGAAATCTATAACATGCAGACATTCAGCACAAGATAGCTGGAATAGCTATATTAATAGTAAAATAAGGATAGATATACAAATATTAATCATAGCTGGGATGTCTATATTAATTTTGACAGAGTAGACTTTAAAGCAAAGAATACTGCCAGTGATAAAGAAAGACATGTCATGATAATAAATATTACCAGGGATAAAGCAAGTGGTTTCCTAATGCTGAATATACATCAAGAGGACATAATAATCCTAATGTGTATGTACCCATTAACAAACTTTTCAAATACATAAAGCAAAAATTGGAAAAACTAAAAAGAAGAATAGCTGAATTCAAATGTAAGTTGAAGATGTCAACAATCCTCTCTTAGTGATTGATAAAATAAGAAGACAGAATATCAGTAAAGATATAGATGACTTGAATAACATGTGAAGCAACTTGACCTGAATAACATTTATAGAACACTCCACCCTACAACAACAGAATACATATTATTTTCAAGTGCACATGGTATATTCACCAGGTCAGACACATGCTAGGTTCTGAAACAAATAAAAATGAAATTTAAAAAACTGAAATCATACAGCTGATGTATTTTCATCCCCAATGGATTTAAATTAGAAGTCAATAACAAAATGATCTGGAAATTCCCAAAATATTTGGAAATTAACCAACAGATATCTAAATAACCCACAGGTCCCAGAAAAATCACAAAAACTAGAAAATATTTTGAACTCAATGGAAACAAAAACACAGTACAGCACAATTTATGGATGAGCTGAAGCAGTTGCTGAGAAGGAAATTTAGAGCTTTAAATGCTTATAGCAGAAAAGAAGGAAGGTCTTAAGTGAATGACTTAAGAAAGAGTCAGCAAACTATGGCCCACTGGCTGTCCCACTTGTAAGTAAAATTTTATTGAAACACAGCAACACCTATTTATGTATTGTCTATGCCTGCTTTTATGCTACAATGGCAGAATTAAGTAGCTGCAGCAGAGACGGTAGGGTCCATAAGACTAAAATATGTACCATCTGACCCTATAAGAAAAAGTCTGTCAACTCTTGATCTAAGGTACCAACTTAAGAAGACAGAATAAAAAAGAATAAATTCAAAGTAAGTAGAGAAAAGAAACAGTGATGATAAGAGCAGAAAACAATTGAAGGAAAAAAACAACAAAGAAAATCAATAAAACCAAAAGTTTTTTATTTGAAAGAAATCAATAAAATCGATAAACCTCCAGCTAGACTGATCAAGGGAAAAAGAAAGAATATTCAAATTCTCAATGTCAAGAATATAAGAAGGGACAGCACTACAAATACTGTAGGTATTAAAAAGGTAATAAGGAAATATTATGAAAAACTATGATAAAGACAATATCCAAAGGAGAGTTCAGGAAAACTAACTCTAAAGGGGCATCTCATCTTGATTTGTCACAGTAACTCTCAATCCTTTTAAAGAGGTCCAGCTGTTTTAACAAAGTCAACTTTCTTCTATGTGCAAAAAAGCAATGCCTTTTAATATAATATAGCTAATATATCTAGAGAACAGCTGTATCTAGAGAACAGCTATAAAAGGGAGAGAGGTTCATTCAACTATGCATTTATTATTCTGTAAGGAATCTTCTGCTAATCATATAATTATTCTTTTTTCAGTGTTTCAAATTTAGAGTGTATTGTCTATTTCCTGGAAATACACACTCTTGATTCCAAGTGGAATTTGAGTGAGAATGCAGTCTCACTATGATTTTAGAGAGGCAAAGGTTCACAGTGTAGATCTTTACTCTTGAAGAGAAATAACGGGAATGAAAAGAAGGAAAAAACACATTTCTAGGGGATCAGGCCAGGAAAATGTCATCAGATAAAGTTATGAGATGTGATGAGTTAATATTCTTTAATATATTTTGGCTCTGTTTGAAAACAATCTGGCTCCTGAAAGTTGTGTTAATCTGGATTACCACCCTCTGAGTTAACATCTCTAAGATAAGCATGCATTTATGAAACTAAACATTTTGCGTCAAAATGATGATTGTCCAGATCCTGATGGATTAGATTTTTTTCTAATCTGGTTTTTGACCAAAGTATTAATTCAATCATGGCACTGAATGAAAAATGTATAAGGAACTTAATCAGCATACAGAGATGTAGCATCTATCTCTGTCATTTTACCTTAGCATGAGACAAGAACGATAAAACAGATTAGAAGAAAATATGTGTGTTTCACTTTCAAAATTAGAGAACCTAATCATTTTCTTGATGTGAAAAGTTTAATGAAAAAGTAGACTGATCTAATTTGGGATGCTTAAGTCACTGGCAAATTTAAATTGTTTTAAAAAAACTAATAAGCCAAGCTCTTGAGTCATACGGAATGATTCACCCATGAATTCTTGAGGGGATTAATTTAAAACAGTTCCAAAGAAACAGCATCTTCACATACCTACTCTAAAAAAAACAGAAGAGAACAACAGAAAAGGGAAATTATTCTAGAGGAGAAAAAGGGAAGCATCAGGACAGAATAGAACCTTGTTAGCCTGGTTGGCCAATCAGAGCAGATGAATTCAAGAGCCACATGATAAGGCAAAAGAGTGAAAAATAATGGAGTATTGGCTTCTATGAAAATAAAGTCTTCCTTGTCTCTTTCACACTCCTACTCACCTCCTCCCTCTCTTTTACTTTTTGCTGGATCCCTAAGTGAGAGGAGTAGTGATCTGTATTGTTCAGGTTCCAGGGAACCGAGAGACCCACGCGCTTCAGGGATCCAGCTTTCAAAGAACATGAAAGGCACAGGGCTCATGGTCATGACCCTGTCCCCTACTTCTTTTCATAGCAAGCGTGGGAAGGGCAGGACCTGCTTCCTCATAGAAGAGAACCAGCCACCTAACTCCACAGACGCTCCACCTTTCCCCACTTAGCAGTCACCCCTGAGATTATGGCCTAGAACTCCTGTCAGAGCTGCCATGAAGGTTGAACTACCATGAGCTACTGGAGATAGAGGTCCCCTGCTTTGTCACTCTGGCTTCATCCATGCATTGCAAGACCTTTTGTTGGTAGCGTAGTGTCAGGATCCAGGATTCTGACTTATCACAACCTCCCTTTCTTTATCCTAGGCTATTTAGTTGTTCAAAGTTTAGAAAAAGGGAGAATATTAGAGTTCTGCTACGCAATTTGCGGCCAAAGTACCAGGCAACAACAACAAAAAAGTCACTTTGCCTTATTTTCCCTCCCTTTTCTAGATGCCCCCCTTAGTAAGCCATCTTAGACTGGAGGAGAGGCACAGCTGAACCAAGACAGTATTTAGGTATTCCTAGGTCCCTTAACAAAAGAGTAATTTCTTTTTTTATTATTATTATATTTACTTTTTAACAGCTTTATTGAGATAAAATAATATGCCATACAATTTGTCAAAGTATGTAATTTGGTGGCTTTAGTACATTCATATAGTTGTGCATCTATCTGGAATTTCTATATCATTTATGAACATATCCCAATATTATCCCAATTTTTTTAAATAAATTTATTTATTTATTTTTGGCTGCGTTGGGTCTTTGTTGCTGCACGCGGGCTTTCTCTAGCTGCGGCGAGCGGGGGCTACTTTTCGTCGTGGTGCGCGGGCTTCTCATTGCGGTGGCTTCTCTTGTTGCAGAGCACGGGCTCTAGGCACGCAGGCTTCAGTAGTTGTGGCACGTGGGCTCAGTAGTTGTGGCTCACGGGCTGTAAAGCACAGGCTCAGTAGTTGTGGCGCCCGGGCTTAGTTGCTCCGTGGCATGTGGGATCTTCCCAGACCAGGGCTCGAATCCGTGATCCCTGCACTGGCAGGCGGGTTCTTAACCACTGTGCCACCAGGGAAGTCCTAGCCCAATTTCTTAAACAATGTAAAGATAAACCTTGAGATTTTTAGTATTTGCTGTGAAAAATTTTAAACATGAAATCCCAATCGATAAAAAACCCAGAAAAAGATATAAAAGATAAGGAATGATAAATACACACTCTGTGCTTAGAACTTTTCCTTTTTTTCCTATTTAGTTCTGTTTTCCATTTATATTTGAAAATTAATCCTATTGTTTATTTATTAAAACAAACTCTTTATATTCATGTGAACATATCTGTTTGAGTTTTTAATGATCCATGCCTACAGTTCACTTATAGGACACTTTTCCCCTGCAAACCTCAAAATGAAGCCAATGCTAATTATTTGGTAGCAGGTCGAGACTCAGCTAGAGCAGGAACTAAACATCCTCTGGCTGATATTTATGTATCCCTGTCCCTCTCCTGAAGGACTCAAGATCATTCTTTTAGGAAGATGCTCTGGAACCATAAACTGTCAGATTATCAGGTCCTGTGTGACTCTAGTTGTTCTCCTCTCTTCTAACCTTTCCTTATTTACAATAAGGGATGCAAGTTCTGCCAAGAAAAATACAACAACCTGGATCTCAGCTGCTGCCTAGAAGTTTTTTTAAAGAGAAACACATGAATGTTTATTCAAAAGGAAAACACAGTTGGCCCTCTGTAGCCACAGGTTCCGCATCTGCAGATATAACCAACCAACTCCAGAGAATTCCAAAAAAGCAAAAGTTGAATTTGCCATGCACTGGTAACTCTTTACATAGGTTTTACATTATATTTACAACTATTTACATAGTGTTTACACGGTATTGAGTATTATAAGTAATCTAGATGATTTAAAGTACAATACATGGGAGGATGTACGTAGATCATATGTAAATACTACACCATTTTACATAAGCGACTTGAGCATCCTCAAGTTTCAAATTTCAGTATCCCGGGGGTCCTGGAACCAGTCCCCCTGTACTCTAAAAATGCATTTGAAAGCAACAATCACATTCAAAAGACCATAACTTTGGGCAAAACCAACTGCTTTCACATAATAATAAATCATTTGCAGAGAGTCTAGAGAGTATTGTTTCTTTTTCACACATCCTTTTATGTTAAGGTACTCATGTAAGATTAGGAAAGGCTGGGTATCCCCCTCTGTTGATTCAGAAGGACATTCAGTGCCAAGACTTGGAAGTGATCTATTCAGAGATACACATGGGGATGGGAGCAAAGCTAGAAAAGAAGTTTTAAGAGATGAGAACTAGAAAATAAGTGTATTCTCTAATGCAAGAGCTGGGAATACATATATCTGAAGCAGTTCATCTCACCACAATATTTATTTAATGTTGGGCTGCCAGATAAAAGTACAGAATACCCAGTTAAACTAGAATTAAACAGCAATTAATTTTTAATATATATATGCCCCATGTCATATTTGTAACCTACTTATACTAAAAAATTATTTGTTGTTTATCTGAAATTCAATTTAACTGGGCATGCTGTGATACACTAAATCTGTGACTGTATTTAATGTGTCTTTTAAAATTATCTAAAGGGAGTTCCCCGGTCGTGCAGTGGTTAAGAATCCACCTGCCAATGCAGGGGACATGCGTTTGATCCCTGGTCCAGGAAGATCCCACATGCCGCAGAGCAGCTAAGCCTGTGCGCCACAACTACTGAGCCTGTGCTCTAGAGCCTGTGAGCTACAACCACTGAGCCCATGAGCCACAACTACTGAAGCCCACACGCCCAGAGCCCGTGTCTGCAACAAGAGAAGCCACCACTATGAGAAGCCCGCGCACCACAACGAAGAGTAGCCCCCACTCGCTACAACTAGAGAAAGCCCACACCCAGCAATGAAGACCCAATGCAGTCAAATAAATAAACTATATTTAAAAATAAATAAATAAATAAAATTATCTGTAAATGCCCTTGGCTTTAGATTTTTAATCTTCAGGTCAGACTGAACTCCAGACTCATAAAACCAATTGCTCACATGACATCTCCACCCCAGTACCTATGAGACATTTAACACTCAACATACCCAAAACTGAGCTCCAGCTCTCCTCCACCATGCCCCACCTCTCCCCAGGCCTGCTCCACCTGCAGTCAGCCTCATCTTACTTAATGGTCTATTCGTCTATTGCTTGGGTCAAAATTTTGTGTCATCCTTTGTTCCTCTCTTACTCTCACACCTCAAATCCCGTATTTTTGCGTCATTGTAGAAAACCGGAGGAACTCTCTATTTTATACTTCTGTAAGTTTGAAGCTAGAAAACAGGTTCAGGCAGTACAATCAATGAAGAAACATGTTCCCAAGGACTTCTGCACAGAGTTTCTCCTAGTCCAAAGAAGTCTCTTTTTTGGAACCAGGGAGCCTCTTGCTACACTTGTGTCAATCAACCAATAAATGACCATGCTTAAAGAAGGGCAAAGGTACCATCTTTTGCATTATAAACTCAGTCCAAGGCTTTCACTTTTACTTCCAGCACAGTTTAAAATGTATAGTAGGAACTGCTAACTGCTGTTAAGTGGGGGAAAAAAAAAACCTCACTACCTGAAACCCCTATCCCGCTCTGGTTATTAAATGAAACAGTTATCTTTTCACCTATAGAGTAACAGCATCTAGCTTTCTGGACTCTTAATAATCCTTTCTATCCAGAAGACAAAGGAGTTTCATGAAATTAGTAGAAAATATACAATGTGTAAATCTGTATAATGTCCAAGTCCAGCTTCAAATTTGAGAACTCCAGGGCATCTTCTGGCAATTCTTTGTTTAATACACATGATAAATGTTGTGAGGTCATGTCAGGTCTTTCTTATCAACATCAATGAACCCAGAAACTAGATAATTAGAGCAACACAGAGCAGCCTAATTTCTTTAGCCAGTCCAGACCAATAAATAGTTTCTCTAAGTTTCCACCAGACCAGCGGTTACCCTCTGAGATTTTCACCAAGGAGCAATGATTTCTACTCTGCTGTCAAGGCTTGACATACCTAAGGTGCTAGAGATGCTGGGGAAGAAGAGCCAAAGCAAAAAGGGTTTATTCGTTCATCAATATCTTCAGATATTTAAGGTCCTAGGCTTGGTGCTCAACAGAGCCAAGTTGGAAAGTAGTGTTTTCTGTCATGTGGTTTTGCTATGTCACTGTCAATAGCAACTTCTCATATAACATGTCAACAATGGCATGTACATCTCCAAAACATGGTAAATATGATTAACAATGCAATTTGTAAAAGTGACCAGGTCAAGGGCTTCCCTGGTGGCGCAGTGGTTGAGAGTCCCCCTGCCGATGCAGGGGACACGGGTTCGTGCCCCGGTCCGGGAAGATCCCACATGCCGCGGAGTGGCTGGGCCCGTGAGCCATGGCCGCTGAGCCTGCGCGTCTGGAGCCTGTGCTCCGCAATGGGAGAGGCCACAACAGTGAGAGGCCCACGTAACGCAAAAAAAAAAAAAAAAAAAAAAAAAAGTGACCAGGTCAAAGATAATGAAGGTAGCCACATGAGAAAACAATTTAAAAGATTAAATAAATAAATAACCTTGACTCCCTCTATCAAATAATCAAAGATTTGTATAAAAAAATAAGAATCAAAAATGTAGATTGCAATATACTTTTTTTTTTTCCTGTGGGACACAAAGAGGAGTAAAATTTCTTAAACAGGTTTCAGAATGATTGCATTCTACATAGAAAAGTTCATTGTTAAAGTTCAATTTTGATAAGTACTTCTCTACTGTATTGCCACATTATTTCCATATCAGGCATTTTTCTTAGCCTTCAAATTTTAAGGAAACAATCAAATTTGAATGGATGATCTATTGCACATTTCAATGTCAAAAGTTTCCATGCCTTTTTAAGAACATAGCAGGCAGGGCATGTGTTTCCTATGTTGCTATGCCCAGAGTCTCTGAAATCTTCTAAAGATTCTGTCATATAACAAAATATACCTTTCAAGCTAGATAAAAAATAATTGAGTCTATTTTTTTAAATGTCTGCAACAAAGCTATTAGCTCCCTGAAATAAAAAGGGTTTGTACAGATAGCCTTCAGAGGCAACTTCACAGGTGTCCAGTTAAAACTGTGATCTCCAGAAGACTTTGTGTGTGTAAATTCTATTAAGTCATCAAGAGCACTTTGAGTATTCCAAGTTAGTGGAGTTTCTGCCCATTTCTCATAAAGACCTTCCCATAGTCATTTTTCTTCCCAGTGATGAATTTACTAACTCTGAATGCAAATACTTCCCTTTATCCCATCATCTTCGTGACAAGTCTCTGGGTAACTGCTTCCTAAAAGGCTGTGCCTTTTCAAAGATAACTGAAATGTTTTCATCCTAATATTGTATCAACTGATCACTTCCAACAATCAAATTTTCATTTGAATATTGTATTTGGTGAGTCTCTCAGACCATCTAAAACACTGAATCTGCACGTGACAGCAATCATACTATTCAAAACATTCTCCTGCACATGTCACTAAGAGGAAAACTACCTACCCTGGAGTATAGCTATTAATGTCAAACACACTGTCATCGGAGAAAACAAAAATGCATCAAAATCAGCTTCAGACAAAGTACAGCCCTACAGAAAAACACCAGGTTTTTATGTGCAAATGTCTTAAATGTCTGATTGACATGTTTAAAGAATGAGTTAGCAAGGAATCTGCTCCTGGTCTCTCTCCATAACCCAGAATAATGCGATAATGAAAAGAATTTTAGAGTTAAAGGGCTTTTCATCATAGCACACTACATGCATTTGCCCCAGTTTCTAGTAAACATTATGAAGAAATGTTTAATTTCTAGCTTGGGCCGAGGGCTCTATTTAGCCTATCAAAGCACAGACCTGTCATAAACGCTGGGACTCTTGCCAGAAATTTTTTTTCCTGCAGCTCTTAGTAAAGATCATACCTCGAAAGCATTGTGCCTTGCAAACCACGCAGATTTAAGCTCCCACTCCCGCCTACAGAGCTTGGCACCAGCGGCTTTTGAGGTATCCCTCATCTCCTAAAACTCTGACTGAATCGCCACCACCACTCCCCACTCTCCCACCACCACCGTGTCGTCATCCTTGCTTAGCTCTCCGGAGCTCAGCACGGAGCGTCCCCCAAGCCCCTGAAGAGTGAACTCACGGTGCCACCCAACTCCCAGCCCTGCACACACCCACAAACACTCCCTCCGCTACAATCTGCCCCCAAATGTGTCACCCACCTCACCCCTAATCCCATACCCCAACGTCCCTGGAGCTCTTCCCCGCTCCTGGTGGCTTCATCCCCAACACACCTGTCTACCCCGCTGGCCGACTTCAGGTGCCCACGCTGCGCCCTATCCCGCGCCCCCTCAATCTAACTGGCGCTTCGCACTCCGCCCCGAGGAAGGTCAGTTCGCTCGGAGCACCTTCTTTCCCCACCCCTTGCCCACCTGCAGACCGCCCCCGACGCCCACCCTCACGGGCGCGGAGAAAGGGTCGCTTGTAGTACCTGCCGAGAGCGCGGTGGCCGCAACGAGCAGCAGGAGAGCCTGGCGAAGCGCGGCGCGGAACGCTCGGGTCATGGCCACCAGGCGCCGCGCCCGGGCTGCGAGGCCCCGGAGCCGAGCGCGACGGCCGGGGCAGCGCGGGCCGCTTTGAAGTTCCCGGGGCGCAGGAGGGAAGCACTGCCCGACACCCTTTTGAAGTGTGCGGTTGGCTCTAATCAGCGCGGGCGCCCCCCTCCCCTGCCTCCCCCATCCCCCGCCCCCGCGGCTGGCGGTGCGCGGCGCTCCAGCCACTGGCCCCGGCAGCCCGGCAGGCAGGGGGGCGGGGGGGCGACAGAGCCCGCCCCTGCCGCGCCTCCGCCCCCTGGGCCCTCCGGCAGCCGCACGGGGCCCCGCTGCCCGGCTGGCGGGCAAGGGCGGCCCGCAGGAGAAGCAGTGAGATCGCAGAGATGTGGGGGCGGGAGGGGGCGCAGGGGGAGGCAAAGAAAGCAGGTGGGGTGACGCGGAGTCCCCAAGACTGGATACGCTGAGAAGGGCGTCGGGACAGGAAGGCAAGCCCTACTGAGACTTCAGAAAGACTTAAACCCTGCAGCAGTTGCTTCCTGTTGCTCCGCTCTATAGTCTCCTACAGAAGATCCACGCGTCCAGGTCTCGACACTCATTGGTTGTCCAGTGCCCTGAAGGTTTTCTAACTAGACTGAGCCCTGAAACATCCTGGGTATTCCTCCTGGCTCCTCACTCCGCCACTTCCTGGCTGTGCGCGCGTCTGTGGAAGGGCGCCCTCTCTGTCCAGCCCTGGAAATAACCAGGTGCCTCACTTCCTAGGCTACCTATAGTTTTGGCTTAACAAACTTCATCTCTAATCTGATGCCTTCAAGTGACCCCCCCCCCCATGAATGGCGACCGAAGCTGGACTACCTGCACCAGGTGATGTCGTCTTCTGCAATGTGTAATCCAGGTTTAGAAGGAAGTAGAGGACCCGTCCTATGCAAAATACTTAGCAAGTACAATTTCAGCAGTTGAAAAACTGAGGGGCGGGTTGGAATCATACACAAGCTTTAAGGGGAGGTGAAGAATGATTGAAAGTACTGCACTAGACACTTTGAGTATTGTTTAAATCCCTGGGGCTTATCAAATGAGTGTGCTTCCCATGTGGATTGCGTTTGAAAATATAAGGGCAGCATTACCAATTAATAGAAATTAGCCTAAATTTAATCCAGGTATGTAGCTTGTACATTAAAGTGAATGGAATTATTTTTTAAAAGTTTTATTGGAGTATAGTTGATTTACAATGTTGTGTTAGTTTCAGGTGTACAGCAAAGTGAATCAGTTATACATATACATATATCCACTCTGTTTTAGATTCTTTTCCCATATAAGCCATTACAGAGTATTCAGTAGAGTTTCCTGTGCTATACAGTAGCTCCTTATTAGTTATCTATTTTATATATAGTAGTGTGTATATGTCAATCTGAATGGGATTATTTTAAACTGAACAACACAAAAAGCCAAGAATCCAGTGCTGGTGTTATTGCTGCTGTTAGGGGCCTCTTTGAAAAGTGATTGTCATATAAATGAATTACTTTGGAGTAAGAGATATTACTTGCTTCTTCACCTACTTTAGCTCTAAATAGCACATCTATGGAAGACCTATGGTGAAATGCTGTATGCAGTTGACTTAATCAAAGAGTCACAGTATTGGGGGTGGGATATTTGTCGGACTTTGATGCATGATAGTGACAGTCTTGAGGATCTCACCCCCACCACCACCACCTTGTATGAATCAAAACATTCCTAAGCATAAAAAGACTTTGTTCTCATTTCATTCTGGATCCAAGCAAACAAATAAATCAAAAAAAAAATGGAGATCTGGGACAAGCCTGAGCCCTTCCAGACACCCACAAAACAGATGCTTTTTTTAAAAAAAGAAAAGAAAATGCTAGAACACATTATATTTTGGCTGACTTGGCTTGCTCATTATTTGGTAACTATACCCTAGATGGTGATCTACCATTGGATCATGAGACTTGGAGCCTAAAGATCAGGGCCTGCTTCCTCAAAAGTAAGTGGAACTTCGTTCCTCCCTATTTCTCAGAACCACGACAGGATTAAAAAGGGTAGTGAATGTGAACATACTGTCAAACAAAGGCATTATGCTAATGTCAGGTATTTACCCTCCACATATTTATTTTGTCTCTTGAATACAGTAAGAAATTTCCCTGCAAGTTGGAAAGCTCTCATCTTCTAAGAAAGCAAGGTTATTATGCCAAGAAGTCTGATATTGAATAACTTCAATATTCTAAATAAATTCAACACTTTCCTCTTAGTCTATTGGTGCATTGTCTGCTATGTTATCCACCAGCCACATGTGAGTAGTGAGCACTTGAACTGTGTCTAGTCCAAATTGACATGTGCTGTAAGTATAAAATGCATTCTGGGGCTTCCCTGGTGGCGCAGTGGTTGAGAGTCCACCTGCCGATGCAGGGGACACGGGTTCATACCCCGGTCTGGGAAGATCCCTCATGCCGCGGAGCGGCTGGGCCCGTGAGCCATGGCCGCTGAGCCTGCGCGTCCGGAGCCTGTGCTCCGCAACGGGAGAAGCCACAACAGTGAGAGGCCTGCGTAACGCAAAAAAAAAAAAAAAAAAGCATGCTGGATTTCAAAGACTTATTACAAAATAAGAATGTAAAATATATCATTAATAATATTATATTGCTTACATGTTGAAATGATAATATTTTGGATACATTGGGTCAAATAAAATATGTTACTAAAATTAATTTCACCTCTTCCTTTTTACTTTTTAATATAGCTATTAGAAAATTTTAAATTATATGTGTGGCTCGCATTCTATTTCTATTGGACAATGCTGGTCTAATGAATCCTCCTCAAATGGCAAAAGATCATTACCTTTGTCTTAAGCACAGTATAAAAAAGCCAAGTGTTGTTAAGTACCTTGCCAGACAACATGTGGCCAGCCAATGAAGGAAGCAGCAACTCTTGATATCTTGGTGCAAAGTTCTGTGATACAACAAAAAAAGGTTAATAAGTCAAAATCTAAATACTTAACTTGTAGGATTATATTAAACTACATCTCCAAATACCATTTCCCTCTGTCCTAAGTTCATGTCTTCTTCCAACATCAGTTCTATGGCAGCTTTGAAGTAACAAGTTAACCACTCAGCATGTATTGAGTTCCAATGGCTGGCAAAGTATATTCTTAGGCAACTATAAATATTTCTGATAGGCTTGAAGAAAAGAGCTTCACCCTTATAACGTGTCCCAATTTTTACTTAAAAGAGTATACTTTATTTGTACACACACACATAAACGCACCTATGGAAATTAATCCAGTTTTAATCCAATATCTTTAAAAATGAACTATTATTAAGAAAATACTCCTTGGACCATAGTGAGTGACTCCTGTTACTTAATATAAGCAGCACAAATGCATTGTTCAAGATAGGATATAATATAGTACATCTTTCATACTTTTGTACATAACAGAAAAAAATTTACATGTGAAATTTTTAAAAATTTCACTGGAAAGACATTTACATGCAAATATGTTTCTAAAGATTTAAGGTTCCCCCCACCCTTAATCATCTATTTGTACATATTCATTACCATAGCAACATTACATCATGACTCCTGGATTCTCATCATCAAAGGAAAACAAAAACAACAAATAATTGAGGAGTTCATAACCCATCAGCAAAACAGACTTCGGGTGAGTAAATCTTACATAACCAGGGAAACAGGTATAAATTGTAAAGATTTGATGCATTTGCAGAATAACATTCCAAATGAATAAGGCAAGTAAATGTGTAATAACTGAACTTTGAAAATGACTATTGGTTGGGTGTGGTTGTTTAGGATTTTTTTTATCGTACAGGTTTCTTTTATTATTATCCTTTCCAGAATCATGAATGCCATGCATCTTAATTTCTCATTTCATCTTGGAACATGAACTTGTCATGGAACAAGCATATGGTGAGGAGGCATACTATGATAATTTGCTATATACTGTCAAGGTCTAATCTTTTCTCATTTTACTGCGTTTTTCCTTCCCTAAACTCACATTCTCTCTAAAGAAGTGCATGGCACACTCATCTTCACTCATCTCATCTCTTAATCCCAGAAAGTTTTACATTGGGAAATTTTAGTTTCACTTCGGTTCTTCTTCTTCTCTTGTCTGTTGTTAATTCTATCCCATGAAAATAGTCATGTGTTTTAGGAACTTTGTTGAGATTCTATAATATATACCTTCAAAGTGTCTATACTTCATGAGACAGCTCAGGTCTCATAAAAAAGAAAAATAATGACCCCGCTCTGTGGACATGGATAATGGGGGGATATCAAACAGTTTCTTAGCTCGACTGCCACTGCTAAAAGCTTAATATCTTTGTAAAGTATTCACACTAGGTGTTTTCACCACCTTCCAAAATGACTGCACCCCATTCACTGATTTTTGTATGCTTTTAATACTATTAATATGGTCTTTCAGCAAACTCAAACTTTGTCTGTTTTCTCTTCCACTGGCTAATGTCAGTGTGCTAAGCTGATTAGGTGCATTCAATACAGGCTCTATCTATAAAAGGCAGGTCAGAGATTCAGTTCCAAGTAAGCAAGCCTCCACCACTTGGATCATTTCCTTAAAATGGGCCTGTAATTATACTCTACCAGAGTGAGGTTACAAGGAGGTAAGAGAGTTAGATGACTCAGTACAAATGCATCTCTTCCTGAGTAAATCACTCAAAAAGGACAGTTATTTTTAACCCCAGACAAATACCCTGTTTCTTTCCCCCTTATCACTTCCCTCTGTTTCATCTTTTACATCCAGTTAATCAGCAGTTTCTATGGATTCTAACTTTTATTAAAAATCTCTCAAATTTTTTCACTTCTTTCCATCTCACTGCGACCATCCTACCGCAAATCATCATCTTCTTTTACTTGAAATGTCAAAAATGCCTCCTAACTGGTCCCCCTTCCTTGAGATTCACTCCTCTCCGATCTATTCTCATGGACTCTTCAGCCAGAAGGATCTTTTTATAGCACAAATGTGTTCATGTAACAGAATGCTACCTAAGACGTATTGCTAGTTCTAACACTGGCAGTTCTGACATTGGCAACTGAAATTAACTTGGCACATAATAAGCACCCAGGGGGACTGGCCTTTGAAGTGCTCTGCCCTGTCCCCCAATGGGCACAGACAGTGCATCTGACGCCATCAACACCCTGAGGCCGGACAGTGGATGATTCTGCTAGGATCTCTCCTGCTGCTGCATCTGAACACTAGCTGTGGCTTTCTTCACCCTAACTGTAGCTTCAAGGAAGGCTTGGGAACAGAGCATCAGGTTTTTTAAAATATTTATTTATTTATTTACTTTTGGCTGTAAAACATAAAATGCACAAAGTAAAAAAGATTGCCAATGACAAAGGCCCAAAAATAGTTATCAGAAGTACTCACTTTCTATCCCCTAAGAGTGAGACTCTTGTTCCTAAACTGAGACGTCAGGGATTTTTCTATAACCTAACAGGACAAGAAACCAAAAAGAACAATGATAGAAAGCATTACTGTCCAAAGCTCCAGAGGAGTAAACTTGAGAGTGATGTGAAGGATGCTGGGAGATCTCAAAAATAATCCAAACTCAATCACTTCCTGTTGGATTGTCTATGTGACCCAGTAGCTTTTACTAACCTGCTGCCAAGTAGGGTGCTTATCTTGTGATAGGACCCCACATGTGTCCTGCTCTTAGAGGTTCATAATAAGTCATTATCAACCCACTCATTTCCTTTAAGGTGACTCCTACATTAGGATTATCAAACATACAGCAAACCATGACATTTTGGAAGATGAGGTACATTATTTTCTTGGTGTGCCCCTTCTCCTTATCTATTGTATAGAGATGTAAAATACACTGATACTTCTATTTATGAATTCTCTGGAAACCAGATTCTTAAGAAACTGCTGTGGTTGAGAGAAAAAGTCATCCAGTACTTGGTCCATCACTGAAAAACAAGTTGGCTCACAGCTTATCTCTTCCCACTCTGGGCAAAAGGACTCCACCAGTTGAAAGTAAATTAGCCTCACTCCAAGAAAAGAGGCAAAGTAAACCCAGCTGGTCTTTGCTATTTCTAGCCTCTCTTATTCCTCTTTTGCCCCCTCTGTCCTACACAAAGGGCTCCTAATCTTCCACCCATTCCTCCCATTCAAACAAGAAACGTTCTGAAATTGTATGGTTACTGGTTGATAAATTATATTTCAGAATGAACAAAATTCTATCAGGCTAGTATATAGCTGTGTATTTGTATATTGTGCCTTTAAGGGTTTTTTTTTTTGAAGAAGAAGAAAATTTTTTTCTTACATGACTTTCAGAAAACAGCAATGATTAGCGGGAAATCTGAGGGCTATGGAGAATCTTACGAGAAAGAAGAATCTAAAGATATTCCTCTAAAGAGTCCAGAACTTTGCTCGATAACTCAAGTCTAATACCTTCTGAGGTTTCAATGGAGAGGATATTGTCATGTAGGCAAGAGGTTGATGGATAAACAACTCAGTAATCAACTCTGCCACCACCACGTCGGCCCAGAGAGTGGGGACATGGGGACATAAATAGAAGAAAAATTCACGTGTAATACTACAGCTTGATGTGGAACACAACTGCTCTCTAAATTCCTAGTCCTGGAGTTGATGCAAGGCTGGAGGAGTGAAACAAACTCCACTTGAAGCTCAGATATAATAACAAGGGAAACCAAACCAGATAGGAACATACAACCAGGCAACATAGTTCATAAAGTATTATTTGTTCATGTTCTTTCCTGTGGTCTCCTAGAGAGGCGTTTCCCCCCTCAGCTCCAGACTCATTTCCCTGTGGCCTGTTCGGCAGAGGCCATCTTATTTAGGGGGAGGCTGACCCCAGAGAGCAACAGACATTCCCTCTTGCCTTTCTAAAGCCCAGCTTCTAAATGTTCATTCTTTTCTGAGAATCCTCCTCTTCACCACATCATTGACTCCAGTAATATCCAACTCTTTAAAGTGAGACCACTTACTCTCCTTCCACCCACATAGGTGTGACCTTACCACTTCACAGGAGAACCATATCAGAATCCAAAGCACCAAAAGCACCAAAAGAGATACACATTCAGGTGCACACACATGTGCACACACACAGAGTAGCAAGGACCCAATTCACTGCAGCACCATACGTATCTCTTTGTGGGTCACTGACAGTCAAGTCTGCAATCAAAAGCACCAAATATGAATTTCATTTCGCTGAAGAGGGTGGCCTGTCCCATTACCCTGCTGCAGCTATCTATTTAGAGATCAAGCTCAGACTATACCAGAGAGGCAGAGAAGTGGACAACAGGTTGTCATCTGTTTCTTCAAGGTCCTGGAAGACCTTGAAGCCATGATGTCCTTAGGATAAACAAACTGGAGAACAGGATTTTGTCGTACTCTTTCATAAATCTCAAAGGTCAAAGTATCTGATAGCACATGGCATAGAAGCAGATGGAAAACTTGCTATGTTGTATCTTGATTTAATTTAGATGGCTCCTGCAAAGCCCCAAAGTTTCACTTTAGTTTTAAGTTTTATGGGCAATTAATACATCTTCAGCGTGTATATCAAAGCACTACTGCTAAGAGCCTTTTCTTCGTTCATTCCATAGATGGAATGACAGTTATGTGATGGAAATGGTTTCTTGACACTTGAGTCAAATACACCTAGATCCCAGCATCTCCTTTGTTAACAAGTGTTAATACACCAGAAGATACATTTGGTCCTGTTATTTCCCAAAAGTGGACTTATTTTGTTGAAACCTTTGAATTATTGCCATCTCTGCCATTTGATAACTGTGTAACTATGGTCAAGTTACCCTTTGGGTCTCTGTTCTTTTCTTGTGAATTCTCACTGAGCAATTGTGAGAATTACACTAGAATTAGTATCGCTTGATGATCTAAAGCCGTTCTACACTGTAAGCACTCAGTCAATGTATATGTCCATCCTCTTCTTTCCTAGTTTTTACTAAAAATTGTGTTTAAAATTGACTTCTTCCCAAAGGAAATAGGAATAGTTAGTAGCATTAATGTTTAATAATTTCCACAAGGTAAAAATCATATAACTATTTAGAGTGGCATTTTGTACCTAACTCACAAGGTGTTTCACCAATTGTTACTTAATCCACCCAATACCTGCTTTGTGCAAGGCACTAATTTCAGACACTGGGTATATAGTGTAAAAAAAAAATGTCATCTACTTTTTTGAAATTTATGTCAAACAAAAGAAAAAGATATTAAAAACTAGTTACAGAATTAATTAAATTGTGATAAGTATTAGAAAGGGCAAATATAGGGTACTCTAAAAATTACAGTGGGTTGAACCTGTCAGAAGTAGCAAGGAAAGTTTCTGTTAGGATGTGTGTTGAGCAGAGTTTGAAAGTAGAATAGAAATTAGTTAGGGGTTGAGTGCTTGCATGTGTGTGTGTGCGTATGAAAGACTCAAGGCAAGTAGGCACTTGGTTTTAGAGAAATCCGAATGCTAGAGATGAGTCTGAAGATGTATTCAGATCAGGTGGGCACCTTTTAGGCAACATTAAGGATTTGGATCCTAATTTTTAAAGTAATGGGGAGTCACTGGAAGTTTTCAATAAAGGGAATGGCATGATCAGATTGAAATGTTAAAATACCACTACAGCTTCTAATGCAGAGAATGGGCTGTGCCTAGGCAAGAGTGAAATCTAGGTCACTAGCCAGGAGGATTGCTCAGTCATCTGGCTGAAAAAAGACTCTTGGCAGGAACAAATTTTGACAAAAGAAATAGAAAAAAGAGCAGTTTGTTGAAAAAGGAGGGGGAGACAGGAAAGGAGAGGAATGATTCAAGGTATCCCTCAGCGTTCTGATGCCTGCCTTCGGTGGGCCATTCACTCAGAGAGGGAACACTGAGAAGAGTCAGGTTGGATTTACATATATACACTACTATATATTAAATAGATAACCAACAAGAACCTGCTGTATAGCACAGGGACTATACTCAATAGTTTGTAATAACCTATAAGGGAAAAGAATCTGAAAAAGTATATTATATATATATATATATGCATAACTGAATCACTTTGTTGTACATCTAAAACTAACACAACATTGTAAATCAACTATACTTAAAAAAAAGAGTCAGGTTGGATGTGTATGAATTCCACTTCAGATACTGAGTTCGAAATGATGAGACATGCGTTAGAGCTGAGGAACCAGTAGTGAGATATGTAAGTGTAGGGTTTATAAGATTGATCTTGGTGAGAAGCAAAAATTTGAGAGTTCTTTTGGTATGCAAGGCAGTGGAAAAGATTTTCTGTATACATTTTTTTCAGAACAGACACCCACTGTAGCTGTCTTAACGTTTTTCCTGATTTTTTACAGTTTCCCAGCAGAGTTCATAATTGGTTCAACCTGACCTAAAATGTTTTCAAGAATCATGCTCTGTAGCACCAAAGTTTAGACTCTTAACCAATTACTTGTTTTAACTGATTAAGAAAATTCAAAGTTCTTTCTTGAGCCAAATGTTAACTTTATGCATAAATACCAGCATATCAGCTAACGCCTGAGCTGGTGTGTTGATCTTTTCACTGGGCTAGACTTCACATTCAGGTACTCAAGTATACACAACCGGAAGAGAACTTTGCCCCTTCAAATCTGGGTTTAAACCATGTGGCTTTATTAGATTCACAACACAAAATAGCTACAATACAGCTACTTCTCAGAAAATCCAATCGTGAATGAGAAATCCATTTTTGCCTGAGAAAATATTTGTAGGGGAGGAGGGAAGCAAGATATGGTCGTCTGCTAAGTTAATCAGTAAGAAAAGTGTTTGTCATTGAAGGCATTTGTATTATTTTAATCTTCTATTTTGCCCTAACTGGGGACCATTTCCTTGAAAATGATCTTTGTCGGTTAAGGCATTAAAGAACAAACATTTGCAAGGTCTTAAAGCTCTGCCTCTTTTTAGGCATGAAGTGATAGAAAAGGAAGAAGGAGGAAAACTTAAATTTTTAATTTATATTCCTCAGTGTTCCATAAAGAATTTCAGACGCTTTACAAGAATTCATGGAATGGAGACACTGCTTTAGGAAAGATCCCTTGTGTTCTCCCTACTTGCTGCAAGTAATAAATCCTTCTCCCGCCAAAAACAAAAATTCATGGAATGAAATATATATATTTATTTACACACACACACAAAACAAGGGAAAATACAAATCAGAGTAGATGACTATAACTGAGGGTGAGATAAAATTCAAGTATGCAAGCCAAAGACCCCTCCAGAAGTACTAAAGTTGGATTGCAGATTTGAGTCCGAAATTTTGGCTTTTGCGTAAAGGGATACACCATTACTTTCTTTATTATGCATAAGGAAGGTATATTCTCTCTTCTAAAAGTAATTTGTTGGTTGAGGTTTCGTTTAGAAGACACTGGAGGTATTTTTAAACATTTTAAATATTTAAAATATTTGAGTATATTTAAAATATACTCAAAAATATTCCTAAAGCAAATGCAGTCGTAGATTTTATACATCTATTTCTGGCAGTATTCTTCAATTCAAGACCAGGGCATTATTCCAAAAACAACTCAATAACAGCAATTCTGTGAGATGACAGAAGTGGAGAGAAGACGATCAATGTGGCCCAAATATGTGGCTCTATGATGGCCTAACTTAATCCACAGCTAAAATCTGACAGAGCTAGATGACTGCCTCTTTACTGTTTTAGATGAGGTATCCTAAGGGAATCTGCTTAAAGCTATCGCTCTCCAGAAAAACACACATTGCACACACACGCACACAATGTATAAATTCAGAAGGTTCACTAATCTTTTAGAGCCCAGGTTGGAATATGGGATCTCAAGTGCCCATAAAAAAATTCTATAAAAAATTTAGAGGTATTATGAAGGAGTGTTTAAGATTATATGCACTGGCACCACACGGACCTCAATTTGATTCCAGGCTCTGCCACTTGCTAGCCGTAGAGCTTTAAGCAAGCTATTTAAGTTCTCTAAGCCTCAGTTTTCTCATCTATAAAATGGGGTCCATAATATTATTTAATTCATAGGGTAAAGGTGAGGATTAAATGAGGTAATGCATATAAAGGGCTTAGCACAATGTCCTTACCACAGTAAGGACTTAATTAATAGTAACTATTAGTTATTATTAGCTTAATTAATAATTAAAGGTATTATTACTTGTTACATTGTTTATATTTCCCTAGACGACCAAGAACATTAGAGAAGTGGCGATCAAACAACAAAAAACTATGCTTATATGTAAATGTAAACAATTTCTCTAGGAAGGGTATATAAAATCTTTTGTCAGATTTTCAGTGAAGTCCATGGGTGGAAAACATAAAGACCACGGAAAAAAAGCAAACACGTGTTGGCTCTGTTCTCTGTGAAAGTACTGACTCACAGCCATGGTTCCGCACTCAACATTTTGAGAGGACACTCACCAGCTCAGGGCAAATATTTATCTCATATGTTGATTCTCTAAGAGACAATAGTGGCCTCATGGGTCACTAAATGTCACTAAGCTCTTTTAGTGATCTGATTCTATTTCGGGACACTCCATCGTTGACCTTAACTCTCCTGACCCATCTCTTAGATCCTTGGATGTATCAAAGATACATTAACCTAAGAAGCGAGAGAAAACCTCCCAAGCAAGTTACTGAGCTATGCAAAATTACTTTAAAATCTCTCCCAAAATGCCAGCAGTCATCACTGCTTCCCTGTTTTTGGCTGTTTCCTCCTTTTCCATTTTCTCAGTTATTTCACCCAATGCTGCTACTGTTCTTTTTTTTTTGGCCTAACCCAGACCCCCCATTTTTATCCTTTTTAAAGCTAACGTTTCCAATAAGAATATTCTTTTTTGGTTGACCAAACAATCAGGGTACATCTCTAAATCTTAACTCTCCTCCACAGTGTTTATTGCATCATGCTCAAAGATTTGTTTGTTGCTAGACATAAAACATGATTTATATTATCCTTTTCCCAATTCAGAACCATTCTGAACACTTTTGTCTCCTTTCACACAACCAAGAATTCACTATATTGACATGAAAATTTAAAAGCTTTAAGAATTGGAAACCTTCCAGAAGCCTTGCAGAATTAAGGTTAAAGATGAGACCTGTGCATCTGGGGAGCAATGAGCTTTGTTTTCTGAAGCTCTGCCTTGATAATATGTTTATACATTATGTGACTCAAATAAAAGCCATCTGCAGCTCTTGCCTTTGCTATTTTATCTTGGTTTTAGTATCACGATTTCTGTTTTCTGAATTTTTTATCTCAAGGAATTATTTAATATTAGGACAATATCCTCACTGCAAACAAATCAGGCCCCTTATGAGTATCTACGATAAAAGATGCATATAGTGCTTACTATATGCTAGGGGCATGCTCTGAGCCTGTCATACATTATATCATATTATTTTTATCGCACTCTTGTGAGGACAGCTGCCTTTCGCATTCTATAGGTGAGAGGGACTAAGACAGTGTTTAAGTGACTTCCTTGCTCATTGAATGTAAAGTTTTGATTTTTTAACTCAAGTTTGTCTGACTCTAAAGCCCTTGTTTCTCTGACTAATCAAGAGGGATCCAATTAATTTCATCAGAAACAACAAAAGGACTTTATGAAATTACGTATTTTTGAGCCCCTGAAGCTTCTAATTCAGTAGATCTAGGTAGAACTTGGAAAACTGGTAAGGACTTGATCAATCGTATCTGTTGTTCGTTATTAGTTATGCTGTTTCGGTTTTTCTAATAAGACCAAGAACATTAGAGAAGGGAGTATTAATATTCAAAGCACTGTGTGAATATGTAAATGTGCATCTCTCTGGGAAGTGTTCCATAACCTTGATCAGATTCTCAATGAGGCCCTTGAACCAAGAAAGTTAAGAACCACTGGATAGAGGCAAACACAAGCGAGTTTGTTCCATTTTTTTTAATGAGGGTTTCTATTCACACCTGAGCACGTTTTATTCACCTTTCAAGAATACCAGCGTGCTCAGGGCAGGCGTGTTTATTTCATACGGTGTTACTCTAAACTCTATAGGTCACAAAATATCTCAAAGCTTTTTTATTGCTCAAATTAAAAATACCTTGGACCATTCCACCTTTCATACTAACACCTCTTCATCTATCCCACAAGTCCTTGGAATTTCTCAAGTCTATGTGATTCAGCTTCATAGCCAGGTTTGGGAACAACTATTATTTCCTGAGACTCTTGGTGTAACACTAATCCTATTTATTAACTAAAACCTCTTTATTAACTAGCACCAGTTGGTGGCCTGAAATAATAGAAGTTTCCCTAAATACGTATCATATTTGCATAGATACTAGAGCAGTTTTTAAATGGTATGTATCTTATTACCACAGCTAAATTCATGTTAGTTATTACTTCTGCACACCTTTATCCTCCAAGCTGTTTACGAACATGAATGCCTGATCATTAGGAATGCCATCGTGGTGTGAGATAACACTCATCGTCCTAGCACTAGGATCTATCCTTCGAATTGATTTCTAGAGGTGACGCAGCACACACCTTTGGTTACTGCCCCATTGCTCATTATCCCCTTCCTTCTGATTTGTTGGTTGCAATGTGTCCAGCCCGGACTAAATTATCATTGGCCTAAGTCACTCCCCTTTGTCCTGTGGTAGGAATATGACACAGTTCTTACTCATTAACAAAAGAATTGGACGTGGGCAGTCTCAGCATTGGTTTGGAGATCACGTTGTCATAAAGAACCAAGGTACCATGCCAGCCTCAACTCTGCACAGGTAACATATATCCCTTTTTTAAAAGGATTTAGGTTCCTACGATATACTGATCTAAATCTATAGTTAAGCATTATTGTTTTCAATAAAAACACAATGATTTCTGTCAACTTCAATATTGGGATTATCAAAAAACTTTTGATGCTATATATTAAAACAGATTAATTTTAAAATAATATATATTAAAAACATATCCATTAAAACCATCTGTTAAAAACTGATTATTTGATTATATATATGATCGAACTAATCAGTCTCCAGTGAGCATGGCTAACATTAAACAATGTCTTGAAGCCTTGATAGAGGATATTGTAGGCAAGGCAAGAAAATGGATGCCAGACATTACATTGAATAGAACATTCTATACAAAGCTGAACTGATGAGCAATTGGTTGTCCCACTGCAATGGTAAAATATTTTTGGTTTCTTTAGATTAGTGAGAATCCCGTAGAATTGACTTAAAAACAAGAACTTGACCATTATGTAATGCTACAGACAATGTTTAAAAGAATAATTTATTGACACTATTCACTATGATTATGGCTCAAATGATGGTCATGATTGTATCAAGGACTCCCAAATGCTCGCCATTTTACAAGCACGTTGTCATTGAGAGGACACAGCCAGACATGTTTCCCTCCAACTCACCTTGGATGATTTTTTTTAAACCACCGAAGCAAACTTGACTTGAAATGTATTCAGTGGCTTATGTAAATGTTTTGCATAATATATTACATGTGAGAAAAAGAATTTGTCTATTCATCTAGTCCAAATTTCTGTCATTGTTCTCATTTTGTTTTGTTTTTGCTTAAGAATGCTTTCCCTTTACCTTGCACGCACTTTTAAAGGCTCCAGCAAAAAGCCCTCATTGCTTAGCCCTCTTGCTAAGTATTAGGTGTTTGGGGGGCAAAGCCAGTGCCAAAACTGGTAAACATGTAGTCTGCCATAGTAGAGGATTAATTAAACTGTTAACGTAACTGGAATGAAAGTCAGAAAACTTGGGTTCTTCTTCTGGTTCTTTCACTAACTACTATGTATTTTAGGGGCAAACTACAACAAGTAACATGTAGTTAGTGCTTGCAACATGATAAGAATTTCACCAAGCATAAAAAAGGGGTTTTCTCATTGAAACAACATATTATCCCTCTTAGGGACTTAATATTATTGGCCTCATCCTCGCATCAAAAAAAGTGAAGCTCAGAATTTACAGTTAAGTGCCCATAGCTAGGAAGTGGTGAACCAGGATTTGAACCCTGACAGTATGATTCCAGAAATTAAGCTTAACCACATAGGCTTCTCTCCTCTCCTAACCTCATTTTCCTCTTGTGTATACTTACAAGAGAAATATATTAATAAGATAATTTCTAAGGCGCTTCTACGCTTCAACATTTTTTAACATCTATGTTTAAGCAAGATAAGATTCAGCAAGAAAGATAAGTCTCCAATACAAATATATATAATATAAGGCTATCCACAGTAAAAATGGCTAAGTTCAATTTAATAAACATTAATTCAGCACTACAGATATATCAGGTGTAGTTTAGTTATGTAATTGATGATACATTGTGTGTTTATACATATATGAATAAAATATTCAAGATGGGAAAGCTTCAAGTTTGGGAAAGAAATGTCAAGGGTATGCTGATGGTTTTAATAATATGAAACAAATACTATGATGGAGATATTCTTAGGACACTCATATGAGGAAGCACAAGGCACTTAACCCATCCTGAAATAAAGGGGGAGGGAGAAGAAGTCAGAAAAATCCTCCTCTGGAAGAATATGTCCAAGCTGAGCCCTACCCAGGGAGTAGAGTCAGCCAGAAAGGGAGGGCGTAAGGGACGGAAAGTGCAGGAGCAGAGCCACAGAGCAGTGAAACAGAACGACACATACGGGAAGCAACAAATACTTTGTTACTGGAGGTTCACATATGAGGCAGGATATAGTAGATGATGAGACCAGAGAAGAAGGTGAGGCCACATCATGGAGCTATTTAAATATTATTTTTAAAAGGATAGATCCTAACCAATTGGTCATGGTCAGCAAAGAAAGTGCACATGTACCGCATTTCTCCCTGTCTATGCCCAAGGTAGACATCACTAACAGATCATCAATCTCCCCACTGAACCTGGTCACACTCAGACAGTTCTCCTCAAATCAGTGCCCTGGGCAACTACCATTAATAGATTGCAATTTGCATTCAAGATGGATTTCATCTGCTATTCCAATTGTAGCTGATAGGCAGCTATTCAAAAGCTCTTGTTGGGCAAGCTGTATACAGTTAATAGAGGAACTTGTTAAAAATGTAATTACAAGTTTAGTACACTGAATGGGGCCTGATAGTCTGGACTTTTAATAACTTCCATAGAGAATCCTTTTGCACTGCCATGTTTGGGAACCCATGATGCAGAGCATTCAGGACAAAAAGAATGACATGAATCCAGAGTTGCAAAGTGGTGGCCCACAAGCTAAATTTGGTTTTCCTATGTTTTACAGGGCTGGCTAAGTGATTTTTACACATTATATTTTGTATTTATAGTTTATATTTCCCAATATTTAATAACCACATAAACCCAGAATTTTTTTTTTTTTTTTTGGCTTCTCCTTAAAAATTAGAAAATCTGCAGCACTGGACTTCCATTCCAACATGATAACAACCAGCTGGAACTGAACGAAGCTGCCGCTTTGGATGGGGCGTGCACTTACTATTTTGTCACAGTCCTCTTCATTCCCTGCCACTACAGATGAATATCACTGCTGTTTACATGGTGTTTTCCCTCTTGCTTTGCTTATGCAGATACTGTGTACAGACAAGAGGAAAGTGAAATATTCTTTGGACCTCTGTCTTTGTCAAAAGCAGGAAAACAAATGACAGACCAAAAAGGCCATTCTTAGAGGGAGAAAATTCATGAATATGAGGGCATCAAGCTTTTTCTCATGAAATTTCAAGAAAAATTATGTTCTTATGCAATGGCTTTGCCAAACAACTGTAAGTCAGTTTCACAATTTTAATGATACCAGGGAAATTTCATTCTGCCACCGTTTTTCTTATATGTTAAAGAGCAAAAGTTCAGTAGGATTGCAGCAGAGAAAGAAAGCCCATCCCAGAATGTGACACTACTTGCTGCAGTGCAGAATTTAGTATGATGGGGCTGGGTTCAGTTTGTCAGCAAAATCACCTCATTATAGCCGGCACCAGCTCTAACAAGGACTTCGGCCTTATCTTAAAGCATGTGCTGCTGGCAAACCAGTCCTAAATTTAGTGGTTTGTGAGCAATCCTGCTATACACCCTGATTATTTGTGATCTCACAATTGGTTTTCCAACTGTATTCTGAAACTATAAATCATCTTAGGTGAGATTTTAGAAGAAACTATTCCATTAAACTTTGCAGCAAGCAGTACTGTGTAAGGATAACCACGATGTCGTTTTTGTTAAGTTTCAGATACACAAGTACTTGAATACATTCTAGTCATAAACCTTTAAACCACAGAGAGATACAGAGAATAAAAAGTGAAAATCTCCCATACTCTCTCCCCTACCTCTCCACCTCCCTCTCCTCAGAGGATCCCACTTTCCTTAACAGAGGCACTCTAAACTAACCTCTATGTATGACTTTTCCAGACATTCTTCTACATAGCTATATACACTATATATACTTTTGTCTGGAGGATTTATTATCACTTCTGGAATCACACTATACATTTTGTTCTGCAACTTGCATTTTCATACAGCAGTATGTTTGGGAAACCGTTCCTTATTAGAATTTACCACATGATTTATAACCATTGTATAGCATTCCATACCAACCAATCTTCTTTTGATGGATATTTAGATTGTTTCTATATTTTTTTATGATGTGGCAATTAATTCTCTTAATGCTATATCTTAGTGCACACATGTATGTACAAAAGATGTCTAGAAGTGGCATTTGCTGATTCAAAGTGAATGTATAATTTTTTAGGTACTCCCAAACTATATTCTACCTGCAATGTACCTATATGCTCTTGGCTATTACAAATATTTTAAATGTTTGTCTATCTAAGGGCAAAAATATATCTCTGTTTGAATTTGCATTTGAACATTTTTCACATGTTTTTAATCATTTGTAATTTCTTGAATTTCTATTAGGTTGTTTTTTCCCATCTTAATTGGCATGAAATTTTTAGATATTAAGGCTGATATCATTTTATGCCCATATGTTGCAAAAAATTTTGTCAGGTTGACAATTGTCTTTTGACTTTAATTTTGACATCTATTGCACAGAAATTCTGAACTTTTAAATATTAAAATCAGTTGATGCTTTCCTTTATAACTTCTGAATTTTGTGAATCCCAGGAAAATTTTACCTCTTTCAGGGTTATAAATATACTATTCTTCTCTATTTTCTCCTTTTTTTTTTTTTGGTTGCCCTGGGTCTTCATTGTGACGTGCGGGCTTCTGTCTAGTTTCAGCATGAGGGCTTCTCTAGTTGTGGTGCATGGGCTCAGTAGTTGTGGCGCGTGGGCTTCTCTCTAGTTGCAGTGTGTGGGCTTAGTTGTCCCGCTGCATGTGGGATCTTAGTTCCCTGACCAGGAGTCAAACCCATGTCCCCTGCATTGGAGGGTAGATTCTTAACCACTGGACCAGCAGGGAAGTCCCTCTTCTCTATTTTCTATACCGGTTACTCACCAGGCCTACTGGCCTGGGTTTGAATCTCATAATTAGATGAATGTGGGTTTTCAGCCTTCTTGAAAAGCTTGGTGGGCAAGCCAGGTTCTTCAGGGCCCATGTGGCAATGTGCAGTCAACAATTAGGAGACCTACTTTTCCATATAATCCAGCTCTAAAATCGTGTGGCTCTGGGAGTGTGGCATGTTTAGAGACACTACCTTAAACAATGACATTCCCAATAAGTTTACCTGTGGCATCACTTGGGCTCTCTCTAGATCAGCAAAGGAAGCTATCACAATTGGGGTTCTACCCAGCAAACTGACTTTAATGATAATAACAATAATAACATTATTAATTATTAATAATCACATTAATATGTTGATGATGATAATCATTCCAAATATTGCCAGCTAGGTGTATCAGGATGACATGTATCATCTCATTTAATATTCCCAGTAATCTTATGATGTAAGTCTTATTACTGCTATGACCTTCAGCAACTACTCACATTTTCTGAAGATGCCACAGCTAGTAAATAGCAGAACCAGATTTCAAATCAAAATCTGTCTGATTCCAGAAGCTATAGTTATAGCCAAGAAATTATCCTGCCTCATATCAGATGGTTCATGAAATAACCCCTATAAGAATATCCAAAACACAACTGAAGGACAATAACACAGTGGCTGAGGTCCTCAAGTCTAGTTAAGTAGGGGTTTGTGTCATGTAAGTTGGGCATTAAATCATATGAGTAAATTTGAAACTTGATATGGATTTCTGGATGGACATAAGATCTAAATGTGAAAAAATATTAATCTGTAGAAGTCCTAAAAAGATCAAGTGATTTTGTTAAACAACTTGGAACATGACATGAACTTTCTAATTATCAAACAAAACTCAGGCAGTCACTGTGCAGTCTCTCGGGCCATAGGGGCAGGAACATGTCTCCACCCTGGCTGACCAAAGACGGACAACGGGAGTGGCTGGGAAGTCCAAGATCAAGGTGCTGGCAGATTCAGTGTCTGGCCGCGCCATGCAGCATGCGGGATCTTAGTTCCCCAACCAGGGATCGAATCCTTGCCCCCTGTACTGGGAGCACCCAGTCTTAACCACTGGACTGCCAGGGAAGTACCTATTTTAGCTTACTAAAAAATATATCTTGGATGCTGCACCAGCTCGCCAGACGCACGAACTTCGAATTTCGGCATGCCGTGCTGCCAGCCGCAGGTGAAGGGCCGTATGCCTGTTACGCTGGAACTACGCTACAGGATTTGTGGACTTCTACAAAGGCACTCTCATCCTTCAGTCTAACTCTGTGTTCTCCAGGGACTCCCAGACCACGCTGAAGGATGAGAGCCAGTTTACCAGGCACTGCAGGGTCCACAGCCAGGACCAAGGACAGAAAGGTGGGAGAAAAGAAAGATTCCCAAAGATATCCATCCTCTGTGTCCTCTGTTAGGTCTGAGATATGTTCCTTTCAATCAACACCAGTGTGGATGTATCTTGTCACTATAGAAACCATCTGCTTTCAGATCTTAGTTCCCTAACGGGGGATTGAACCTGGGCCATGGTAGTGAAAGAGCTGAGTCTTGACCACCGGACTAACATGAAGTTCCCAAGCTGTGTGGCTGATAGGGACTTGGTGCTCTGGGCAGGTGTCACGCCAGTGCCTCTGAGGTGGGAGAGCCAAGTTTAGGACGTTGGTCCACCAGAGACCTCCCGGCTCAACATAATATCAAACAGTAAAAGCTCTCCCAGAGATCTCCATCTCAACACTAAGACCCAGCTCCACTCAACGACCAACAAGCTACAGTGCTGGACACCCTATGCTAAACAACTAGCAAAACAGGAACACAGCCCCACCCATTAGCAGAGGGGCTGCCTGAAATCATAAAAAGGTCACAAACACCCCAAAACACACCACAGGATGCAGTCCTGGCCACCAGAAAAACAAGATCCAACGTCATCCACCAGAACACAGGCATTAGTCCCCTCCACCAGGAAGCTTACACAACCCACTGAACCAAACTTAGTCACTGGAGACAGGCACCAAAACAATGGGAATTACGAACCTGCAGCCAGCAAAAAGGAGACCCCCAAACACAGTAAGTTAAGCAAAATGAGAAGACAGAGAAGCACACAGCAGATGAAGGAGCAAGGTAAAAACCCACCAGACCAAACAAATGAAGAGGAAATAGGCAGTTTACCTGAAAAAGAATTCAGAGTAATGATAGTAAAGATGATCCACAATCTTGGAAATAGAACAGACAAAATGCAAGAAATGATTAACAAGGGCCTAGAAGAACTAAAGAGCAAACAAACAATGATGAACAACACAATAAATGAAATTTAAAATTCTCTACAAGGAATCAATAGCAGAATAATTGAGAAAGAAGAATGGATAAGTGACTTGCAAGATAAAATAGTAGAAATAACTACTACAGAGCAGAATAAAGAAAAAAGAATGAAAAGAACTGAGGACAGTCTCAGAGACCTCTGGGACAACACTGAATGCCCAAACATTCGAATTATAGGGGTCCCAGAAGAGAAAGAGAAACGAAAAGGGAGTAAGAAAATATTTGAAGAGATTATACTTGAAAACTTCCCTAATACGGGAAAGGAAACAGTTAATCAAGTCCAGGAGGCGCAGAGAGTCCCATACAGGATAAATCCAAAGAGAAACATACCAAGACACATATTAATCAAACTACCAGAAATTAAATACAAAGAAAAAATATTAAAAGCAGCAACAGAAAAACAACAAATAACATAAAAGGGAATCCCCATAAGGTTAACAGCTGATCTTTCAGCAGAAACTCTGCAAGCCAGAAGGAAGTGACAGGACATATTTAAAATGATGAAAGGGAAAAACCTACAATGAAGATTACTCTACCCAGCAAGGATCTCATTCAGATTCAATGGAGAAATTAAAACCTTTACAGAGAAGCAAAACCTAAAAGAATTCAGCACCACCAAACCAGCTTTACAACAAATGCTAAAGGAACTTCTCTAGGCAGCAAACACAAGAGATGGAAAAGACCTACAATAACAAACCCAAAACAATTAAGAAAATGGTGATAGGAACATATATATCAATAGCTATCTTATATATAAATGGATTAAGTGCTGTAACCAAAAGACATAGACTGGCTGAATGGATACAAAAACAAGACACGTATATATGCTGTCTACAAGACACCCACTTCAGACCTAGGGACATATACAGACTGAAAGTGAGGGGATGGAAAAAGATATTCCATGCAAATGGAAATCAAAAAAAAGCTGGAGTAGCAATTCTCATATCAGACACAATAGAATTTAAAATAAAGACTATTACAAGAGACACAGAAGGACACTACATAATGATCAAGAGATCAATCCAAGAGGAAGATATAACAATTGTAAATATTTATGTACCCATAGGAGCACCTCAATACATAAGGCAAATGCTAACAGCCATAAGAGGGGAAATTGACAGTAACACAATCATAGTAGGGGACTTTAACACCCCACTATCACCAATGGACAGATCATCCAAAATGAAAATAAATAAGGAAACACAAGCTTTAAATGATACATTAAACAAGATGGACTTAATTGATATTTATAGGACATTCCAAGCAAAAACGACAGAATACAATTTCTTCTCAAGTGCTCATGGAACATTCTCCAGGATAGATCATATCTTGGGTCACAAATCAATCCTTAGCAAATTTAAGAAAATTGAAATCATATCAAGTATCTTTTCTGAACACAACGCTATGAGACTATATATCAATTACAGGAAAAAATCTGTACAAAACACAACCACATGGAGGCTAAACAATACACTACTAAAAAACCAAGAGATCACTGAAGAAATCAAAGAGGAAATCAAAAAATACCTAGAAACAAATGACAATGAAAACACACGACCCAAAACCTATAGGATGCAGCAAAAGCAGTTCTAAGAGGGAAGTTTATAGCAATACAATCTTACCTCAAGACACAAGAAACATCTCAAATAAACAACCTAAAGCACTTAAAGCAATTAGAGAATGAAGAACAATAAAAGCCAAAGTTAGCAGAAGGAAAGAAATCATAATGATCAGATGAGAAATAAATGGAAAAGAAATGAAGGAAACAATACCAAAGGTCAATAAAACTAAAAGTTGGTTCTTTGAGAAGACAAACAAAATTGACAAACCATTAGCCAGACTCATCAAGAAAAAAAGGGAGAAGACTCAAATCAACAGAATTAGAAATGAAAAAGGAAATGTAACAACTGACACTGCAAAAATACAAGGATCATGAGAGATTACTACAAGCAACTATACGCCAATAAAATGGACAACCTGGAAGAAATGGACAAATTCTTAGAAATGCACAACCTGCCGAGACTGAACCAGGAAGAAATAGAAAATATGAACAGACCAATCACAAGCACTGAAATTGAAACTGTGATTAAAAATCTTCCAACAAACAAAAGCCCAGGACCAGATGGCTTCACAGGCAAATTCTACAAAACATTTAGAGAAGAGCTAGCACCTATCCTTCTCAAACTCTTCCAAATTATAGCAGAGGAAGTACCACTCCCAAACTCATTCTACGAGGCCACCATCACCCTGATACCAAAACCAGACAAAGATGTCACAAAGAAAGAAAACTACAGGCCAATATCACTGATGAACATAGACGTAAAAATCCTCAACAAAATACTAGCTAACAGAATCCAACAGCACATTAAAAGGATCATACACCATGATCAAGTGGGGTTTATCCCAGGAATGCAAGGATTCTTCAATATATGCAGATCAATCAATTTGATACACCATATTAATAAATTGAAGGAAAAAAACCATATGATCATCTCAATAGATGTAGAAAAAGCTTTCAACAAAATTCAACACCCATTTATGATAAAAACCCTCCAGAAAGTAAGCATAGAGGGAACTTACCTCAACATAATAAAGGCCATATATGACAAACCCACAGCCAACATCATCCTCAATGGTGAAAAACTGAAATCATTTTCACTAAGATCAGGAACAAGACAAGGTTGCCCACTCTCACCACTATTATTCAACAATTCAACATAGTTTTGGAATTTTTAGCCACAGCCATCAAAGAAGAAAAAGAAATAAAAGGAATCCAAATTGGAAAAGAAGTAGTAAAGCTGTCACTGTTTGCAGATGACATGATACTATATATACAGAGTCCTAAAGATGTTACCAGGAAACTACTAGAGCTAATCAATGAATTTGGTAAAGTAGCAGGATAAAAAATTAATGCACAGAAATCTCTTGCATTCCTATAACTAATGTTGAAAAATCTGAAAGAGAAATTAAGGAAACACTCCCATTTACCACTGCAACAAAAGGAATAAAATACCTAGGAATAAACCTACCTAAAGACACAAAAGACCTGTATGCAGAAAACTATAAATCACTGATGAAAGAAATGACAGATGATACAAACAGATGGAGAGATATACCACATTCTTGGATTGGAAGAATCAACATTGTGAAAATGATTATACTACCCAAAGCAATCTACAGATTCAGTGCAATCCCTATCAAACTACCAATGGCATTTTTCACAGAACTAGAACAAAAAATTTCACAATTTGTATGGAAGCACAAAATACCCCGAATAGCCAAAGCCATCTTGAGAAAGAAAAACGGAGCTGGAGGAATCAGGCTCCCTGACTTCAGACTATACTACAAAGCTATAGTAATCAAGACAGTATGATACTGGCACAAAAACAGAAATATAGATCAATCGAACAGGATAGATAGCCCAGATATAAACCCACACACATATGGTCACCTTATTTTTGATAAAGGAAGCAAGAATATACAATGGAAAAAGACAGCCTCTTCAATAAGTGATGCTGGGAAAACTGGACAGCTACATGTAAAAGAATGAAATTAGAACATTCCCTAACACCATATACAAAAATAGACTCAAAACGGATTGAAGACCTAAATGTTAGGCCAGACACTATAAAACTCTTAGAGGAAAACATAGGCAGAACACTCCATGACATAAATCACAGCAAGATCCTTTTTGACCCACCTCCTAGAGAAATGGAAATAAAAACAAAAATAAACAAATGGGACCTAATGAAACTTAAAAGCTTTGCACAGCAAAGGAAACCATAAACAAGACCAAAAGACAACCCTCAGAATGGGAGAAAATATTTGCAGATGAAGCAACTGACAAAGAATTAATCTCCAAACTTTACAAGGAGCTCATGCAGCTCAATATCAAAAAGACAAACAACCCAATCCAAAAACGGGCAGAAGACCTAAATAGACATTTCACCAAAGAAGATATACAAATTGCCAACAAACACGTGAAAGGATGCTCAACATCACTAACCATTAGAGAAATACAAATCAAAACTATAATGAGGTATCACCTCATACCATTCAGAATGGCCATCACCAAAAAATTTACAACCAATAAATGCTGGAGAGGGTGTGGGGCAAAGGGAACCCTCTTGCACTGTTGGTAGGAATGTAAATTGATACAGTCACTATGGAGAACAGTATGGAAGTTCCTTAGAAAACTAAAAATAGAACTACCATACGACCCAGCAATCCCACTACTGGGCATATACCCTGAGAAAAACATAGAAAGAGTCATGTACCAAAATGTTCATTGCAGCCCTATTTACAATAGCCAGGACATGGAAGCAACCTAAGTGTCCTCTGACAGATGAATGGATAAAGAAGATGTGGCACATATATACAAGGGAATATTACTCATCCATAAAAAGAAACAAATTGAGTTATTTGTAGTGAGGTGAATCGACCTAGAGTCTGTCATACAGAGTGATGTAAGTCAGAAAGAGAAAAACAAACACTGTGTGCTAACACATATATATGGAATCTAAAAAAAAAAAAAATGGTTTGGACGAAACTAGGGGCAGGACGGGAATAAAGACGCAGACATAGAGAATGGACTTGAGGACAGGGGGAGGGGAAAGGGTAAGCTGGGGCGAAGTGAGAGAGTGGCATGGACTTACATATACTACCAAATGTAAAATAGATAGCTAGTGGGAAGCAGCCGCATAGCGTAGGGAGATCAGCTCAGTGCTTTGTGACCACCTAGAGGGGTGGGATAGGGAGGGTGGGAGGGAGACGCAAGAGGGAGGAGATATGGGGATATATGTATATGTATAGCTTATTCACTTTGTTATAAAGCAGAAACTGGCACACCATTGTAAAGCAATTAATCTCCATAAAAGATGTTAAAAAAAACACTCAGAAACCACTAAAAATAGATGATAAATTCTACTACATAAAAATAAAAACTTTCTGCATTGCAATAATGACCAAAAGTCAAATGACAAATGATAATTTTGGGGAGGAGAGGGTGGGAATTTGCAACCAACACCACTATTAGACAACCAATAGCCTTAAATGTAACGAGTTCACGTAACTCAATAAGAAAAATCTAAGAATCAGATTGGGGGAAATGGAAGATAAATATTAATAGAAAAGATAATACAAATGATTATTAAATATATGAATTATTGTTCACCCTCACTGATACTTTTTAAAAATAGTAAACAGGGAATTCCCTGGTAGTCCAGTGGTTAGGGCCCTGCGCTCTCATTACAACCGGCTCAAGTTCGATCCCTGGTCAGGGAACTAAAATCCCACAAGCTGCAAGGCTGGCAAAAAAAAAAAAAGTAGTAAACAAAATCATAATGAGGTTACATTTTCATCTACCATTTTGGCCATGATGAGAGAGAGAGAAAGAGAAACTATGTTGGACAGAGTTGAAGGGAAAATACATTATGTAAAATGAATTATGAAAATGTATATTTCTTATACATTGTTGGTTGAAAAGTATGTTGATACAATCTCTCTACAAAGGAGGCTTGCAATTTTAACTTTTTCAAAATAAAATTGCTCATATTCTTTGATCCAACAATTCCACACTTAAGTATGATGGTACAGATATACAATCACCTGGGTGAAAATTGTATACATATAAAGATATTCACTTTATTGTAATAGCAAAGATAGGAAACAACTTAATAAGGGACTACTTAACATTTAATAAGATGAATAAATTACACTAATCCATATAAGGGAATACTTCAGCATCAATAAAAAGAAATAAGCAGCTTAAACAGACCGATCTATTATGAATTTAAAAATCAAGATAATGAGAACCTACTGTATCGCACAGGGAACTCTACTCAATGGTCTGTAGTGACCTGAATGGGAAGGAAATTAAAAAAGGAGAGGATATAGGTATATGTACAGCTGATTCACTTTCCTGTACAACAGAAACCAATACAACATTGTAAAGCAACTATACTCCAATAAAAATTTTTTTAAAGCAAGGTATAGAAGAGTATATAGATTATGATAGCATATATGGAGGAAAATTTTGTACACACACACACACACATACACAGAAAATCTCTGGAAGGATTCACAAGAAAAGGAAGGAAACTGAGTAGTTGGGAAATAGTAGTAGGAGAGAGATTGATTTTTCATCATATACTCATGTGTACCTTTTGAACTTTGAATCAAGAATAAATTTTACTTATTAAAATTGTAATGATTAATGTTATTGGGACATTTACAAGGATATCTTCAACAGGAAGCTTTTTTATAGAAAAAATGTTGAAGGTAACCTCAATATCTATCAACAAGGAAATAATTTTTTAAAAGGCAATGCATGGAATAATGCACTGCTGTTAAAAAACTTAAATTAATCTTTATACATAGTTTTTCACTTTTAAGATTAAAAAACATTACCATACAATAAGTCCCAGTGTCTATAAAACAAAGACTACATATGTGTATGTATATGCACACATTTAGATGTGTTTGTGAAGGAGAGCCTCGAATTTTACACTCTATAACTACCTGAAAAACAGAGCCTAGTGGTAGGTAATCACTCTCATTTTTTATTCATCTCTGTGTTGTTTGAATTGTACAGGGTCATGTGTTACATTTATCATAAATATATACTCTTTACATTTAGATAATTAAACAATTATCCATATAATTAAAGTCATTGAGACCTTATTTGTATTTAGAAAATGGAGAAGTCAGGGACCTGGTGGTTATATATATATTATTATTTTATAATATATATTATTGTTTTATTATTTTAATTTTATTATTACTTTATTATTTTTCTGGGTTTCCTGGACATGCATATTTTCTCCTTTTTTGTTAATTTTTAGACAATTTTTTAAATGACATGCATATTTTTTACTTAATATATGCAATATACGCAAACCTTAGGAAGAGTATGTAAAATAAATATTTACTTGTTTACCATATGTTAAGGCTTATATGCTGAAATTAACCTACAATCAACATTTAGACCTCAATGAAAAGGAAAAGTACTTGATTAGGTTAAAAACAGCAACAACTGGGATTTCACATTAAGAAAACAGCCTCAATTCTAACTCTGAATTTTTTACTGTTTATTTATTCCTTTGAAGCTCTGTGTCAGGCCAATTTACAGATGGTCTGGTGAGCCATAGGAAAATAACCCCGCTTAGTTCATGAATCATAAACAGTTACTGCAAATAGTTATTAATGCAGCTTCTGAAGGCATCTGCTTTACCCCAAGGGAATATTTTACCCATAAGTTTGAGTCTTGCTCAAAAGCAAAATAGGTAGATTGATGTCCTGCTTATAAATGAAGCTGTCTCATAATGAAGTCCTTTGGGTACTTCATAATCCAAATTCCTTACCACAAAGAAGGTTTAAAATTAATTCAATTTCATACAGAAATCTGTTCTGTAATTAATACAGTTTATAAGAAGAATCATGTTCTATAGTTTTCATAATTAAATACAATTGAGTACCCCAAAATACTAGAAGACCTTCACTTTCAGATTTTTTAGAATGCCAGCTATTAATTTGCAGAAAGCATGCTTTCCATTTTTCTTCTGTGTATTTGAATCTTTAGTTGTATTTAACAGATATTAACCAACAATGAGTTTTGCATTTTCAGAAGAAGTCACTTATCTTGCATATGCCTAAAGAACTACTCCTGGATAGTTATGAAATTCTCCAAGGACAGAAGAAGGCAAATCAAATCCCATTCAAACCTACTCAAGTATTGTTCAACTTTATTCTAGGGATGTGGTTATTTAACTTCATTGTTTTAGATATGAGAAATGTATACTATGTGTTTTTACAATATAACTCAACGTGACTCATTTGTGAATGATATTACAGAGAATGGGTATAAGAAAACTGGACTTTACAACCCTTCATAATTAAGGACACTGGTGATAAAAATCGCTTCCCTAAAAGGCTAAAGATGGTTAATATTCTATGCCTTCCATGAAATATCCAGGTTACCAGGACCTCACAGGTAGCAATGAGTATAAAAATATTCCAAGAATCCTATTTTAATCAATAGACTAAGTCTCCATTCCTACCAAACATTTTATTTATGGAAGAGCAAAGTGCTTTTGTTTCTATATTTTTCCCCTTATGAAGTGGACATTCTGGTGAAGATTGTAGTACCTTGAAGATAAGGGCAAAGTACAGTATTAGAAAGATCCCTGTACCAGAAATCAGGAAATGTGAGTACTAATCAAAGCTCTGCCGAGAATTGCCCAAAGGAAAGTCAGTTCACAGTGGTCCTTAGCTTCTCAGTTTGCAAAATAAGGGGCTAAATTAAAATTTCCCTAAGGTCTCACTAGGCCTAAAGCATTATAGAATAACGTTTAAAAGACTGTCCTCAATGATATATACTAGTTGTATAAATTTGGGCCAATTACTCTTTGTGCCTTGGAAATCAGGATAGTAATAATATCTACTTCATTGGATTATTGGGAGATATCAATGAGTTAGTATGCTCAACTCATGAGAAGAGCTTAACATCTTCTCAATAATAATAAGGGCAGTGATGAAGATGCTGATGGTGGTGGTGGTGGTGGTGATGGTGATGATGATGATTTTATGAATTGAACATTATGAAAGAAAAAGGTAAGGGGAAAATATTTGGATCATCTGTAAACTGTATAAAATTCTAGAAAATACAAATGTGATTATACAGAGTGGTCAAAGAGAAATTCAGCTGAGGAACTTTGTAATGTAAGTCTCATCTATGTTTATCACTTTTAAGGCCACTTGTGTCTTAGACACTTAATCACTGGATAAATAAACCCCCAATTCTATTAATTGTTTTAAATACAAAATTACATTAAATTTAAATATCTGATTTCAAGAAGAAGCACTGAAAAAGAATCAAATATAAGTTTTTTCATTAGACATAGAGATTCTTTGAGAGTGATACCAAGTCTATTATTCCTTGCCTTGTTCTTATCTAGTGGTATCCCTCATACTGTGCTTCTCTTACCATCCTGACTCAGAGACAGATGTTTCTCAGTCATTTGGTCATAAAATGTTAACCTTTAAAGAGTGGGCAACTTATCAAAACAAGTTATAAAAACATGAGACTAGCCTGTAGAACATGCAAACACGAGTCAAGAGATCTGTGTTGTATTTCTGGCTCTCCCCATTTTTGTCTTACTCTGCTACCTTGGTCAAGATTCTGCATTACTCTTTGTTCACCTACATAATTCTTAAAAGTGACAAGAACACTACACATCCCTTTCCTACACTATTCAAAGAAAAACAAGAATTTATATTTGATATCTCACCTTCAGTTTCAAAGATCCACTTTTCCTTAGGTAACTAACATAATTCTTCAAAATGACAAAATGAAGTCCTCCTGGTACCCTTTTTCACTTCTTCTTTTTCCCTCTCAAGAACAGAGTCATCATCAGATACTATTTATAAATCCACTCTCAGAAATATTTAGCCACATACTCAAAAAAAAAAAAGACTTCACAAGTCAACAAAGTAACTCATGTACCACCTGGAAATGGAAGTTCTTAAGCCAAGATCCATAATCACATTACCAAGATGGCTAGCAATTTTGTCCCTGAATGTAGTGTGGCCATTGGTTTCCTTTTGCCTCGTAGGGCCTCCTTTCTTATTAGAGTAGCTGTTCCCTGGAGAAGCCTAGTCTAGTGACTGACAACATGAAGCAACTTAGGCAAGACTCCAGGAAATACTGTTTTGCCAAAAGATGGTGAAACTCTAGCTTGATGTTTTCCACTTCAAGTCCATGTGAAACTGTGTGGGGGTGTAAGACTAAAAGCCACTCTCATTGAGTTTGCAGAAACTCGGCAGTTAATGATTGACTGGGGCTATCAACACACAAGAGCCATGCACACCAACCAATGAAAAATGAGAGGGAATGGAGCAAAAGGGTAAAGGATGAAGTTACTCTCAGTAAAAGGTATGGTGGTTTTGAAAACAGACAAACTCAGTCATGCGCTTCATGGGAAAGCCAAATCAAATGTGTTTGTTTTAAACTCTTTGAAATACATTTTCTGCATTATCTCCCAGTTCCAGTGGATAAAATCAGCCTTCAGCAAAATTATTAATAAGTTTTTGGGGGGTAATCTAATCTCTTCTTTTGTTCAGCCAATGCCCAAAGATAAACAAGTTTCTTTTTTAACGTACTATAAGCTGCAAGCAGATATCCAATTGTGTTAAAATTCTGTGTGAGATAAGAATAAACTGGTTGAAAGTGAGGGCCTGGATTGTTTTCTTGCAAATAAAGCACATGAGCTTTAGTAAATAGACTCAGTGGCTTCTATTTTGGATACTCAAAGGTTTATTTTTATGTATTGGAGAAATGGTATTTTTCAAAATTTGAGATTCTTCAGTTAGCTGTCGTTGCTAATGAGCACATTTGTCATTGCCTTACAGTTGTGCAGTCATCTCCATGTCTATCATGTCTGTCATGAGGTGTAAACATTCAGGGCAAAGGCTCTGCCTAAGCCAATTCACACAGGTCCTACTCAGCACGAGCCATATAGCAACTACACTCTTAAAGCCAAGCAAAAGCAATGAAAGAGATTCAAAACAACAAAAACAACAGCTCAAATTTGTAGAAAAATGAAATCCATATCTTCCCATTCGGTATTGGGTCCCCTTGAGGGCAAAAACAGTGACTCATTTACCTCTGTATCGCCGACACTGTGTACAGTGCCTAGCACGTTGTATATTAGTTACCTTAGTCATTACTTATGGACAATGAATTAATAAAGGAGGACTTTTTACCCACTTATAACCCAATGCAGCATGATGTAGTGGCTAGGATACTCACCCTCTGAGACTCTGTTTCCTCATCAGTAAATGGAGTAAATATATTTAATCCCACAAGGTAATTGGAAGGAGTAACTGCAAAACCATGTGCTGACGTAGGACCTGGCCCAGAGCAGGTACCACTTGCTGAACTAGAAACTTAGAAACTTTTAAAATCAATTAATAAACAAGGAAAGACATGAATTCTACTTATTCAAAGAGTCTATTTCAATCAGAACAGCCTGTCTCAAGAAGAGGAGGTGGGCTTTCCCTTGACATGGGGAATATTTAGTCCTCATTCCCTAGATATGGAGACTGCATTTATAACAGCAAAGGATTTGATGAGAAAAACTTGCCATACTTCAGAATCTTAAATCCATTTGTATGGTCTCTGGGCTCCAGGGTCACCGAGTCATTCAAGGGTACTGGGAGCACAACTGACATTTAGGTCTGTAAACCCTCTTGGACCAGCATCCTCAACCCTGCCCAGCTGAAAGCCTGCTTCAATGAATCTATACAACCAGCAATATTGGAGTATCCAAATCTCTTCTGTTTCTCTTTTTTTCTTTTAGACACAATTTTTATTTTAACTGACTCATTTGAATCTGCATCAGGGAAATGGTAAAGTCAGATAAAGAAAACAATATCAAAATCAATCAAATTTATTAATGACCAGCTATCGAAATGAGTGCAGTAAGGTCAGAAATAGATGACGTTAAAAGCATGGTTTCTAAACCAACCCTGTCCCATGCTACAGTGCTGAATTGAGAGTGATTAGGACTATTCTTCTCAGATTCCAAAATATACAAAGTGTACTTTTTCCAAATTAATAAGCTAATAAATTTAGAGTGTTCTTTTCTCTTCGACCAAAGGATCTGAATCCAAGGTTAGTGAAATAAAAATCTTGGGCAAAGCAACAGCCACAAAAACAGGCAAACCAAACAAACTTCTTGTGTGTTCCTCACTGTGACAAAATGTTACAGTGATGAAGTTGATGAGGAGATTTATTAAATTTCCCAGGTTGACACTAGAACCGCCCAGTTACCACAACAAAAGAGCACTCTCTGTCCGTGACTCCAGATTTTATTTTGACTTGTTTGGGGAGGGAAAACACATCTTTTGCTCTAAAGAGGAACACCATGTGCTATTGGAGACATTCATTGCCTTGCCACTAAATAACTCACAGAATATTCTACAGCTTTCACTGGTATTCACATAAAAGCATTGTTTGATAGCAATCAACCTATTTCTCTTGTTGGAACAGGCACTGCCACGCTGTCTCACAGCTCAATATGATTCTTACAGGGTTCCAGGAATTATCCCCAGCGTGAGGTCTCAAGAGCAACAGAAAAACAGCCGTTTTTCACGTGACATTTTTTTCATTTTAGAGCCACCAAAACACATTTTGGATAACAAATAACTTAAAAAAAATTCACCTTGCCTCTCTCCCTCAAAGCTATTAGTACCAACTACAGACACGGGGGAAAAGAAATCAGAAACAGTGAGAGAGACGTAGAGAGAGTGGGTATTTTTGTCATTGCAATAAAATGGAGCACTGAGGCGTGTAATAAAACAGCAGCTGCTTCTCACCGGCACCACTAATCCCCCAGAGCCGCTCTTGGATTCAAAAAATGCTCAGGGTTGGCCTCCTTCAAAGTCAAAATATGTGGCTACCGAATAGTGTGATTTGAGAAGTGCTTGGAGTTCCTCTGGCTCCAAAATATTCACCTTATCAGTTTCCATAGTTTTAAGATTCCATCGTTGAGGTTTTATTCCTTGAGCTTCTGAAGTACGGCATGTTAGCATAAGGATACTCCTGAAACCTGTAAACGTTAGGCCACCATCTAAACTTGCTGCATATCTTAGAGGCAATGTCTTCTCAAGAGTGAGTTCTTTGAGGGTTCTCCTCAGTCTCCAGAGGAACCTAGATAAGTGCTCTCCAAATTTGATGTACACATAAATCACCTGGAAATCATGTTAAAATACAGTTTCTGATTCAGTGGGTCTGGGGTTGGGCCCAAGATTTCTATATTCATAGTAAGTTTTTGGATGCAATTGTCTCTGATTCACAGACCACACTTGGAAGCAGCAAGCTCCTAGATTCTTCCCAAGGTGTCCCAGATTGGGGCACAAGGCCAGGGGTCAGCAAGGTTTTATTGTAAAGGGCCAAATTGTAAATATTTTAAGTTTTGTGGGCTACAGGGTCTTTGTTGGAACCATTCAAGTTTGCCATCATAGCAAGAAAGTATCCACAGACAGAATTTAAGTGAATAGGCATGACTGTGTTCCAATAAAACTTTATTTACAAAAACAGGCAGCAGGCCAGATTTGGCCTACTGGCCGTGGTTTCCAGACCCCTGCTCTACCCATGCTTAATCAAGGAAAAGAAAAGTGTGTTCAGAATACAACCAAGAGAGCAGCCAGTTAGCAAAACTCTGAATATCCTCATGGAAAATTTAGAATCCCTTTCAGAAGCTTAGCCTCGTGCCCTAGATGGACAGGACCTGAGAAGCGGATGTGCAAGAACACCAAGTCACCTACCACTTTACAATTGTACATAAAACATGCCTTGTGCTCATTTTGAGTTTTCCCTAGCAGAATAAGGGACCTAGGTGTGGAAAAGGAGCAAGGCAAGTTTATATCCTGTGAGCTCATGCCTCAACCACCAGTCTTTTGTTGACACAGGTGAAATCACACTTAAAAAAATTTTTTTGGCAGCCAGAAAGAGAAAAAATATTCCTGAAGGGCACTGCGAAGTCCATTGTACCTCACTTCACAGTGACACAGATGGCCCTGCCCCTTGTTTTGCTGACTATTAAACCCCTTATACATCCCCACTCCACACTTGAGAGCCTAGATGTGTTGATACTCTCCTAGGCATTCTCATATATCCAAATTCACTCATTTACTCATCAAATATTTACAAAGCATCTACTTTGTAAATGGGATAGCTGTAACTCCTGGGGAAAACGTGAACAAAACAGACATGATCCCCACCATAGAGTTTATGGTACAGTGGTGGCTTCGGACATATATATACATAATTGAGCTTCAATGTGCTAAGGACCATGAGGGCAAGAATACTGGTGCTCCGAGTGATGGCAAGACAGACATGCAACTGAACTAAGCTGCAACCTAAAGAATGAACAGTGTTGAAAGAAGATGAAAAGGGGCCCAGGAGAAGAGAAGTATGGGCAATAGTCTGGAAGATAAAGAGTGTGTGTCAGGAGAATGGAACAGCATTTAATGAGACAGACGGAGAATTTAAGGAGGAAATGGTGAGAGATAAGACTAGAGATATATGCAAAACCCAAATAATGAAAAGTCTTATAAATAGGATGAACTTACAATCTATCAACCAACCAGGACACATTCGTGAGTGAAAGACTGTTAATAATTATGCTGAAATAGCAAGCGAAAACTGAAGCTATTCCAGGAAAGTGGGTCATATGGTCAGCCTACTTATAAACCATATGAAGGAGATAGATGTGTATACAGAAGGCAATGAGAAGCTGTTAAATACTTAGGGCAAGTGGTGATATGACCAGATTTGTGTCTCACAACAATCGTTCTGGCTGCATTATAGCAAGGAGAGTGGAGCCTGGCACTGAAAGTGATTGGATTAATTTTAATGCACCCTTGTGTTAGGAGAACATTCTAAGATTCCAGAATCTCAGTCCTGACTAAGAGAGAGCTACCACTTTGTAAAGATCAGTCCTGACACTCAGATGCAGGAGTCTCCAACAGACTTGTATTTTAGTCCCATTTTTGCTAATTACTAACTGGTATGGTTCATCAATTACATTCAGATGTGTGGGGTTTTTTCCCCATCACCAAGCAATTCCAAACACCAGCTGGGTGTCCTACAATTCAACTCAATTCTGACACTATCTACTGGAGATAGCATCAGATCCCACAGGTTAAGGGCTCAGTCCTACAAGACTGCCACCCCCCTTCAAATGTCAATCCTAAATCCAGGTTGTCACCTGTGCTTCTGACCCACTGGCTGTAGATTGGTGGTTCCAATGATCCCTACCTTGGGTTTGATTCATTTGCTAGGAAGGCTCACAGAACTCAGAAAAACATTTTACTCACTAGATTACTGGCTTATTATAAAAGGATATACATCAGGACAGCCATATGGAAGACAAGGTACAAGGAAAAGGTGTAGAGATTCCATGCTCTCTCTGGGCCTGCATCTTCATGTCTTCCCCCACTCAGAAGCTCTCCAAACCTGTACTTTTGGGTTTTTATGGAAGCTTCACTACATAGGCATGATTGATTAAATCACTGTACATTGCTGATAGAATTCAATCTCCAGCCCATCTCTCCTTCCAGGTGACAGAACGTGTGTGGGCAGGTGGGAGGTGGACTGAAATTTTCAAACTTTTAACCACATGGTTAACTCCACTGGCAACCTGCCCCATCCTCAGGTGCTTTCCAAAAGTCACCACTTTCACATAACAAAAGTCACTTTTATTGCTCTCATCACAGGAAATTCGAAAGCTTTTGGGAGCTCTGTATCAGGAGTGGGGATGAAGACCAAATATATATTTCTTATTGTAAATCACAGTATAACACTGTGTGTGACCTCAAGAAAGTTGATTAACTTAATTGCGCCATTTGTTAAATGGGTATAATAGGACCTATCTGCTAGGATTGTGCGAACATTAGAAGTTGTTCATATAGAGTGCTTAACACAAAGACACACTATACGATGCTAACAGTAGTTGTAGGAGTAGTAATACTTGTTGTAGTGGTACTTGTAGTGTACTGTAGTGGTTACTGCTAATGGTAGTAGTCGTAGCAGAAATAGAAATAGTTGTGAAGCATTAGAAAGGAGCACCAGAGTAACAGAGAACACTGGCATCTGTGGGAGCTCCATAAGGGAAAAGCAATACTGGAATGAGGGAGCAAGGTAGCTGAACACAAACTCTACTTATTCGTCAGTCGTGTCAAAGATGTGGTTGATTGACAACTCCTTAAAGGCGGTATGTGGCTTTGTCCCATTTGTATATCTACCCTTTTCATGGTGCTTAGCTCAGAGCCTTGCATACGGTGAATGCTTGGTAAATGTGCCTGTTGAATTCAATTGAACTATATTTGCCCTTGGAAAACCACACTTTAACTTCTACACCAGCACTTCTGGAAATGGAGCAAAGGTAGGGCAGCTAGAAAGAATATCATGGGCTTTCCGATGCAGACCTCTGTCCTACAGTTCAGGGAAGAATGGCAAGCCAGCAGGCATAGGCTGATGGTTCACAGATGTGTCTTATTTGGTTGTCAACGTGAAAAGAATGAACTCGTATTTAAAAATTGAAAGGCTTTACATAAAAATACAAATTTCCAACTTTGCTTGAAAAATTGGAAGACGTGGCATCACTGAACCATCACATGGTTACATACCTGGGAAAAAGTAGCAGCTGCCTCACTTTACGGGATCTTTACATCCCTCACCGCAGGGCTCTAGGCTCCGGGCCAGGCGTTTGCAAACTGAGGTGCCTAGAGGAAGCAGGCAGGTACAGAAATGAGAGAAGTGAGCCAAAATGGAGCCCTGGTGCCTAGTGGAATGAAGGGAGGGTGCCCCACCCAAACCCGGCAGCCTATACTCAGATCCAGCCAATTAATGTCATCTGAGAATAAAGACTCAGAGTATCAATATTCTGTTTTCCAAGAGAAGTTTAAAATCCAAATTTTATATTGAAATCTTCACAGTTTTAATTTTAATTGTTTTTTATTTGCTACTACCACCAAGATCTGCACCTGCGGTGGCTCCACCTGTGGCCCATGCCCTAGGCTTCAAGGCTCACTGCCGCAGCCCTCCTACTAGTGGCAGCCTAGCGTCCGTGGGGCTTCCGGCAGCAGCGGCGGCGGTGGGAGGGGCACGCAGCGAGGAGCACGCACGCACGAGGACGCCTACGCCCCGCGCGCCTTAACTGCGTCGCAGCTCGCGACCCTCTCCTGCACTCTCGGACTGCCAGCAATGGTGAATGTGGGTCCGACGCTCCAGCGCCATCCAATTTCAGGGCTACTTCATTCAGCAGGTGAGTTGTTACACACCCTTGGCGGATTCTGACTTCCGTGGCCACCGTCCTGCCACGTTTTTAAAATATGGTGATCACGTTTTTTGAAAAATGCTGTGCGGGTGAAATAAAACCCATGTGAGAGTCAGTTCTAACTTATTGCTGACCAGACTGCAACCTCCGAGTGGTCCCGCTGTTAATTACTACCTAGTGGAATGGGCAGGAGACATTTTGATGCAGCCATTTTAACAGTGTGGCGTTTTGGATGTTCATATCTACCTATTTTGTAGTCCTCCAAACGAAAAACTGCATTTTCAGCTTTTAAAAAATGGTCGAGGGGCTTCCCTGGTGGCGCAGTGGTTGAGAGTACGCCTGCCGATGCAGGGGATACGGGTTCGTGCCCCGGTCCGGGAAGATCCCACATGCCGCGGAGCGGCTGGGCCCATGAGCCATGGCCGCTGAGCCTGCACATCCGGAGCCTGTGCTCCGCGGCGGGAGAGGCCACAGGGGTGAGAGGCCCGCGTACCGTAAAAAAAAAAAAAAAAAAAAATGTACTCCACAGCCCATCCTATCCCGTCCTTCAGTCTTGCACCATCCTAGCCCCAGCCTATCCTGGACTGCTGTAACCCCATCATTTCTTCCATCCCGTCCTTGAGGCCCATCACAGGCAATGCACAAGCACTGGATGCAGTTGTGATAGATCTCTCCCTAAATACATTTTATTTTAAAAAATTGTCTTGGTTGGTATTTCTCAGATGGATTATTGTTTTTAATAGGAAATTTTCAAAATTTTGCATAAACTGTTAAATCTTATGTCAATTAAGTAACATAGCTCATTGTTTTTCTTTCTATTTTTCATCTTGATGAACAAACAAAAGAAAATATGTGAGTTTTACCTGTAGTGGAAAAATAGGTCATTGACTTACATTTTATAACCTGTCTGCAATTTTTTTAATTGACGTATAGTTAATTTACAATATTATATTAAGTTCAGGTGCACAGCATACTGATTCAATAGTTTTATAGATTATACTCCATTTAAAGTTATCACAAAATAATGGCTATATTTTCCTGTACTGTACAATATATCCTGTTGCTTATTTATTTTATATATAGTAGTTTGTGTCTCTTAATCCCATACCACTATCTTGCCCCTCCCCCTTCCCTCTTCACCCTGGTAACTACTAGTTTTTTCTCTATAGCTGTGAGTCTTCTGTTTTGTTATGTACATTTTTTGTTTTATTTTTTGATTCCATGTATGTAATAATATACAGTATTTGTCTTTCTCTAATTCCACTAAGCATAGCGATCCCTAGGTCCATCTACATTGTTGAAAAGGGCAAAATTTCATTCCTTTTATGGCTGAGTAATATTCCATTGTATATATATCCATGGGCATTTAAAGTAATTATTGATAGTGATGTACTTATTACCATTTTATTATTTGGTTTCTGGGGGGTTTTTTTGGTTCTTCTCTGTTATTCTTCTTTTTGTTTCCTACCTTGTGGTTTGATGATTTTCTTTAGTGGTATGCTTGTATTCCTTTCTGTCTAGTTTTTGTGTATCTATTGTAGGTTTTTCATTTGTGGTTACCAGTTTATATATATTGACCATAACTATATCTACTTGTTTTAAACAGGTAGTCCTTTAAATTCAGACATTCTAAAATTTCTACAATTTTTTCTGCCCTCCCCCACATTTGTGTTTTTAATGTCATATTTTCTGTTTATCCCTTTACTAATTATTATAGTCATAGCTGATTTTACAATTTTTTGTCTTTTAATCTTCGTACTAGCTTATTTAAAGGGTTGATTCTCAGCCTTTACTATATATTTGCCGTTGCTAATGGGATTTTTCCTTTCCTATAAATTCTTACTTCTTGTTATAGTCTTTTCTTTTCCACTTAGAGAAGACCCTTTAACATTTCCTTTAGGGTAGTTTAGTATTGATGAACACTTAATTTTTGCCTGTCTGAGAAGTTCTCTCTCCTTCAATTCTATTTTTTATTTTTTTATTGAAGTATAGTTGATATATTGTGTTAGTTTCAGGGGTACAGCAAAGTGATTCAGTTATATATTTTTTCAGATTATTTTCCATTATAGGTTATTGCAAGGTATTGAATATAATTCCCTGTCCTATACAGTAAATCCTTGTTGCTTATTTATTTTATGAGTAGTCCTTTGTATCTGTTAATCCCATATTCCTAATTTATCCCTCCCCCCTTTCCCCTTTGGTAACCATAGTTTGTTTTCTATGTCTGAGAATCTGTTTCTGTTTTGTATATGGATTCATTTGTATTATATTTTAGATTCCACATATAAGTGATATCATATAATAGTTGTCTTTGTCTGTCTGACTTACTTCACTTAGTAGGATAGTCTCTAGGTCCATCCATGTTGCTGCAAATGGCAATATTTCATTCTTTTTTATGGCTGAGTAATATTGCATTGTGTATCTATCACATCTTCTTAAATCAGTTGTCTGTTGATGGACACTTGGGTTGTTTCCAAGTGTAGCTATTGTAAATAGTGGTGCTATGAACACTGAGGTGCATATATCTTTTCAAATTAGAGTTTTCATCTTTTCTGGATATATGCCAAGGAGTGGGATTGCTGGATCATGTGGTAGTTTTCTTTCAATTCTAAATGGTACTCTTGCTGGGTAGAGTATCCTAGGTTGCAGGATTTTCCCTTTCAGCACTTTGGATGTATTCATGCCACTCTCTTCTGGCCTACAGTTTCTGCAGAGAAATCAGCTAATAGCCTTATGGGAATTTCCTTGTATATGCCTCTTTGTTTTTCTCTTGCTGCCTTTAGACTTCTCTCTTTCCTTTGACTAAATTTTGCCATTTTAATTATGATATGTCTTGGTGTGAGTCTGTTTGGATTCATCTTGTTTGGGATCCTCTGTGTTTCCTGTACCTGGATATCTGTTTCCCTTTTTAGGTTTGGGAAGTTTTCAACCATAATTTTATCAAATATATTTTTGATTGCCTTCTCTCTCTCTTCTCTTTCTGGGACCCCTTTAGTGTGAATATTGGTATAGTTGCTGTTGTCCTATATATCCCTTAAACTATTTTCATTTTTTAAATTTCTTTTTCTTTTGCCTGTTCTGATTGGTTGATTTCCATTATTCTTTCTTCCAGATCACTTATGAGTTCTTCTGTATCCCCTAGTCTGCTGTTAATTCCTTCCAGTGTGTTTTTCATTTCAGTTATTGTATTCTTCAGTTCTAACTGGTTCATTTTTATATTTTCTAGTTCTTTGTCAAAATTCTCACCATATTAAGCTATTATTTTCCCTAATTAAGTTAGCATTCTTATTACAAATGTTTTGAATTTTTTATCTGGTAAATTGTTTATTTCTGTTTCATTATTTGTTCTTTCAGGGTTTTTTGCCCTTTTGCTCTTTCAGTTGAGACAAACTCCTCATTCTTCTCATTTTGATTAACTTTCCCTGTCTCTATGAAATTAGGTGAAACAGTTACCATTGCAGTGTTGAAGTTGTGTCCTTATGTGAATGTGTCCCTATTCAGTCTGTGTGTGCCCAGTGACTTTGGTAGGAGAGCTGGATTTGACACAAGTCACATCTTTCCTTAGGGTGTGCTGGCATCTATCACCTTGGTAGGAGGTAGGGCTGGAGATGGAGGGACTAAGGCCAGAACCAGGTGTGAGGTGAGGCTTCCCCTCTGCTCAGTGGCCATCACTGCCCTACTGAGGGTGGGATTGGGTCCCAGGTTGCTGGGGCAGAAGCCCTGAGGGTCAGTTCTGAACTGGCTCAGTTCCCTTTAAATGTATGTTGTCCTCACTCCCAGCACCAGAGCAAGAGGGGCCAGTGTGTGTGCTTAGCATGTGTTGGGGTGCAGACTGGTGGTCCAGCTGGGGTCAGAGACCCACAATGGTTCTAATGTGCTGCCTGTGTAAGCACCAGTAAAGGCCGCCCCTGCCTCGCTCAGACGTTGCTTTGGGTCCAAGCCTTCTTTGTCACTCGCAGCTGAGCTCTCCTTTCAGCCTCTGCCACCCCTGCCCTGGTTTGGAGCTGCACTATAGGGCAGGCAAGGCCTGTGTGGGCTCTCAGGGTAAGCTGGAGTGCAAGCTGTGGTGGTCTGGCCACAGACAGAGATCAGGGCTGCTTCTGGCCTGCTGCCTGTGTAAGCACCAGTAAAGACTGCCTCTCCCTACTCAGACACTGCTTTGGGTTTGAGCTGCCTCTGAGTCTCACAGCCGAGCCTTCACACCAGTGTGGAGCTGCATCGTGAAGCAAGTGAGGCTGGAGCATTTGCTCGGCTCAGGCTGGCGTGCACACCAGGGCAGTCCCAGGAAAGTGGCCAGCCTCCCGGACAGTCTTCAATCCGTCCTCTCTGCCCTGCTTCGGGAGCAAGTAAGTGTGCTCCTCAGGAGTGGAGTCCAGGTTTCCCACAGCCTGCTGTTAGTCCCACCAGCCAAGGGGGCTTGTCTTCCCTGTGTCAGACCCCAGGACTGGGATGCTCAGTATGTGGCTTGAACCACTCACCCCTCAGAGAGGATCTCCACCTGTGTAAATTTCCCTTTTCCTCGGAGTCTCCACCCAGGGTCACAGGTCCTGCCTGACCTGATCACTTCTCTTCCCTTCCTCCCAGATTGCATGTGGATCTTTCTCACAACCTTGGTTGTACAGGAATCTATCTGCCAATTTCCAGTCAGTTTTCAGTGAGAATTGTTCCATATGTAGATGTAATTTTTAGGTGCTTGTCGGGGGAGGTCAGGTCCACGTCTTCCTGCTCCAGCATCTTGATCTTCTCTCTGTATGCAATTTCTTATATTCTGCTGGGCTCTATTCTATTTCTGTCAGCCACACGTTTTTTCCCTTTGAGATTTTTGGGGAGAAGAGAGAAAGTGGTCATAGCAGAGGAGGATAAGGTAGTGTTAGGAATGAGGTGAGGGAATCTAGTATACAATGCTTTATAGCGTTTTTTTAAGCAAAAATATCAAAAGATTGCTTCATCTGGGAATAGACTTCTCAATTTGATATGATTTCCCTTACTCTCATACAGTGTGGGAATTCGAACAGTGATTTTTTGTGACGTCTTTGATATTTTTCAATGTTTGCAAATAACTTTTATTTTGATAAAATTTCTCTTTTACAATAATTTCTTTGAAACCTCATCACTGATTTCTTTCTACGGTTCTCTCATTCTTTCTTCTTCCTAAATGGAATTACTGTGGCATCGTCTCTTAATTTTTCTCTCAACCAATGTTGGCTTACTTCTGTCTGTTAGACTCATTCTTTTTACTGGTTTTGTAAGCTAGTTCAAAGCCATGTGAATCCTCTATCCCCAAACTGGACAACTTAGAACTTTCTTTTTGTTGGAATGATGAGTTTGGATACAGGAACTCCAGGAGTTCCCTAGGTGGTTCTTTATTCTAAAGGAAAAGCTTCTCTCCTCTGTTTCTAAATTGTGGAAATAGCCGTTAGGTATAACACTTTGGTAGCAAGTATGAAAAATTATTGAAAGAGCTAAATTTAAAAGTTGTATTTATTATCACTATAAAAGAATGTCTCAGGCATCCAATACAGAAAGGCTACTGGGCCTCAGGAGAAGACAAGAATGAGATACTGAAAATCTTTCAGTCCTCTCTGTCTCTTATCTCACCATCTCTATGTATCTGCTTCCTTCTTGTTTCTCTTTGTGGCCAGCTTCCTTTGCCTCTCCAGACCACAGAACAGACAACAACTACCCCCAGCTCCTGGGTTTACAGATTCTCATTCAGTGTATCCACAGAAACTAGCTTGCTGTCATTATCATAAATCTGAATTCCAGAAGAGAGCATCTCATTGGTTCCTTCCTGGTCCCGTTTGCCATACCCAGGTGACTGAGTCACACCGAATAAGCATGGCTGCAGTTCAAGTAAAGGAAATTTCCCAAGACAGTGTGGGATGATTTAGCTTATGTGCTGGTTGTATACCCCAAAGTATGACTCACTCCAAAAAAACCTCACTTAACCAGTGAGGCTTATCAAACTGGCAGTGTAATATAGTCTATTTTCCTCAAACTTTAGTGTCTGAATACCGCTATCACATTTTTTTTTCCATTTCCAAGTACCAACTATCCCATTATTTACTAAATCTATTTCTTAGATCAAACTTAAGGTACTATATTTCTCTGTTCCTAGCAATTTTCTGAAGTCACAGGGTTGGTGTGTTTTATTTTTTCTAGTATTCGTAAATTTACATCTATAACTACTAAATTAAGCTGTTAAAATAGCAAAAAAATTTCATGGATGGTCCACTAATGACTCTCTTGTCTGCACTACCTATTTAGCCTCCTATCTAGGTGCCTCAGATCCACCCTTGTTCATCTCCAACCCATTCTCTGTACTGCAGCCTGAGTGATATTTGGGACCCAAAAGTGTGATCAGGCTGTTCCCCCCTCCCCAACTTAAAATGCCTGGTGGCCTCCCCTTCTTCAGTGAATGGCAACTCCATTCAGCCTGTGGTTCAGGTCAAGCCCTTGGAGTTATCCTTGACTCATTTTCTTTGTCTAACACCCTTCATCCAATTTACTTGTATATCACGTAGTCTCCATCTTTGAAACACATCCAGAATCTGACCTCTCCTCGCCATTCCTACTACCACCCCCATCAAAGCCACCATCATGTTTAACCTGGATTATTAATCTAGATTCCCAACTGTTCTCTCTCTTTTTTACCCTTACACTCTTACAGTCTACGTCCACAGAGCTGCCAGGGTGATCCTTCTAAAACATAAGTCGTATCATATTATTATGTTCAAAATGCTCCAAGGACTTCCCATTCCATTTAGAGTCAAAGTCAAGTAGTTTACTTCAGTTCCAAGACCCTATAACCTGCTCTTCTAAGATCTCTTCTCAGATCCTCACTCTTCCCTTTCCTGTCTGTGTTCCAAGAACACTGGCTTCTCTGCTGTTTTAAATATTCTAAGTATGTTCTCACCTCAGGACCTCTGCCTGAGCCGTTTCCTCTACTTGGAACACTCTTTCTTCTTAGAGCTAAATGGTTCTCTCCTTTACTTCTACCTTTTGCTAAAAATTTATCTTAACAAAAAAAGAAATCTTCCCTTGTCACCGTTTGTAAAATAGCACTTCACACCACCATTATTTGTTCCCTGCTTCATTTATTCTCATGGCACCTGTTACCACCTGACACATTATATTTTAATTTATTTATTTATTATCTTTGTCTCTCTCCCCATGTAACCCACATGATGGCAGGGACTTTATTATGTTCACTGTTCAAACTTCGGTGCTCAGAACAATACTTGTTTCTTGATGGATGCTCAAAAATATTGTTGAATGAATAAATCAGTGATATAAGAATGAATAAGTAAATGAATGAATAAATGAACATGACCTTCATAGCTTCATGGTCTACCTTCAAAGTCCCCCTCCAGTCTTCTCTCTTGCCATCCTTCCCACCCTTCTCTGTGCTTCAGCTTTTTGTTTTTCTAAACTTCTAAAGCATGCCATGTTTCCTTCTGCACCAGGGCCTTTTATTCATGCTATTGTGTCTATTAGGAATACACTTTCCTTTCCTCCCTCTTTGCCTGCTTAAACCTCAAAGAAGAGTTTCTTGGGTCTATGGGCAGGCCAGATTCTATTATATGTTCTCATAGCATTGTGTGCCTTATTTTGGGTCACTTGTCACAGTTCTAATCCTACATTTATGTATGAGATTTTTGATTGCCTCCCCACAAGAGTGGGATAGGGTCTTTCCCATCTAGGGGCCAATAAATATTTGTTGAATAAATAAATGAATGTAGATTCATGTCCTAGTAATAGACCTGTAGCTAATTTTATGCATAAATCTGGACAAGTCACATTCTCTCTCTTGCCATCAATTTCCCTAACAGTAAAATGGGGAAGCTGGTCTATAGAAGACCCGGTCCAGTTTTCCCTTTTATCCCTTTAATTTTCTTTGGAGTTGAAGGTAGCCATGCTCTATACATTCCTTCTCTTTAGGTGAACGAAATCTAGTGAAATCAAAATACATCCTACACACTTATTGAAGCAAACACTTTTTTCTTTGTTCTTGAGCTCAAATCATTTTATAGGCAAAATTTACTCCCTAAGAGTTCTTTTTTTTCCTTCTTTCTTTTTGTTCTCTGATCCTTTCTACTGGGAGGACACAGTTATCATGAAGCCTGTCTAACAATGAGGAAGGTAAGATAAGTTATGGCAGAGCTCTGCTAGAACGCTCTACCAATCCTCACTCTTCCCACAGATAATGCTGCTTCTTGACAATGTGTCGACTCCTCTACAGGGCTTGTCTGTTACCTCATTTATCTCAACATAAGAATGTTGAGGACTCTGTTTGCTTTAAGAGGCTTATTGTGGGGTAAAAGAAGGGACTGTGCCCCTGTAGTTATGAAGCGAGCCCCAGATAAATGTTTTATGGAAGGACAGTTTTCCAATTAAAGCCTTTTAGCTCCTGTACTCAAGCCTTCTTTAAGTTCCCTGTTTGATCTCTGAGAATTGCGGAATTAACAATTATTCAATCCAAGCCCCAAAGTCTGTGGATGAAGGAATTGAAACCCAAAAACCTGAGTGAGTTGTCTAAGGTCACAGAACTACTTAAATGCAGAACTAGGAATAAAATCTAAGTCTGATTTCTGGTCTAGTGTGTTCCTAGGAACCTAAGCGTTCCTAGGAAACTCTAGGGACCTAACATCAGTTACCTAAGTTGATGAGGTGGGCATGACTAAGTTAATGCAAATCAGCACTCCCACCACTGAATTCAGCACTGAATTTAAAGGCCTCACATCACAGCGTGGGGCGTTCAATTATCTCTATTTTTAAGTATTCAAGAGTCAGATTGTATTGCAGACCAATCTGGGCCTGGTGGAGGCAGAGTATCAGCACCCAAAACCCCTTCATTTCAAATTAAAAGTAAATTCACTCTGGTTTTCCTCAAGGTGGCTCTTTGCTTTAGTTAGAACTTTTCCCTCACTTTTGAAAGCCTTTCTGTAGGAGGCTCCTATGTGCAAAGATGTTGGCTTCAAGGCCAAGTGGCTCAGAACCAATTGCCTGAGGAGAAAGATGTATTTAATTAGAAGGTTCTTGTTTCAGATGGAAGAGCAACCTGAGGCTATCGATAAGAGGCTTTTCTTTGAGGAGCTGTGAGACTCCAGGTAGCACTTGATCAAGTATATCTAGAGTATGTCGCTGAAAAGGGCTGGGTGTCTTTTTGACTCTGGGAGAGCACAGTCTGAGGACAGACTATGGAACCCTGTCCTCGTATCTCTGCTTTCTACTGTATAGCCTGAGACTAGACACTAAATCTCTCTCTGCCTCAGTTTTTAAATATCAAGTGGAGATTAAAAATGGTATGTACCTGGGAGGGTTGTTGTGAGTTTTAAATGAGTTAAAACATGCTTTGGACCATGCCTAGCACATAAAACATATTCACTACTGTTTTTGTTATTATAGTCATTAGTATAATTCCTTTTACCTTCCTTTCTGGTCTTGGAATCACTTCAGTGAAAGGTCGGTGTCCTCCCACAGACCTGCATGACAGCAAACGCCACATGGCAGACTCTGAGGGTCCATATACTCTTCAGTGTTCCCCCAGTGCTGGCAGAGGCTTTGTTGAGCCTGCACTATAGTTTGACTTTTCCCTCTGCCCAGTCCTACTTCTTCCTCTTGCCTCTCACAGAGGATGATCCCTGATAAATACTCTATGCAAACTCCATCTCGGCATCTGGAGAACCCACCCAATGAAAACTGACTTCCAAAGGATGTTAGTAACATACAGTAGACAGAGTTTGGGAGCCAATGTGAAAATATGGAAAAACATTTGAACTATCAGGGTCTCAGTTTCCATATCAATAAAATGAGGGTAATTATCTTTAACATGCAAGGTGTTATGAGGATTTAGGGAAAGAGTAAAGGGCCAAGCCCACAGAAGTGAATGCTGTAAGAGTTAATTTGAGACCCCCTCCATTTTACCCCTTTGTTTTCTTCAATTTACTTTTTCCTCTTCCTTTTCCTAACCCAGTCATATTTTTTCCTCTTATTTCACACATTGCTTTTCATCTTCCTTTTCTGTCTCTCCACTTGTCACACCCTTTCAATTTTAACTTAGTCCTTTAATCAATGTTGTTGAGGTCCATTTTACATACAATGAAATGCATACATTTTAACTGTGCTGGTGATGAGTTTTGAAAAGTGTATATACATGTGGATCCACCATCACAATGAAGTTATAGAGCATTTCCATCATCAGAAAAGGTAGCCTTGTACCTTTTCCTAGTCAACCCTCACCTCACAATCCCAGCATAGGTAACCATTGATCTACTTTCTGTCACCGTAGATTGGATTTGTCTTTTCTGGAGTTTCATATGAATGTAATCCTACAGTGTGTATTCTTTTCTGGGTTTTTTTTCCTCTCAACATGATGTCTCTGAGACTATCCATGTTGTGTGTGCACCATAGTTTCATCCTTTTCATTGCTGTGCAGTAGTCTATTTATGAAGGTATTACAATTTGTTTCTCCATTTACCAGATGTTGGGCATTTGGTTGTTGGCCATTACGAATAAATCTACCGTAAACACTTATGTACAAGTCTTTGTGTGGATATATGTCGTCATTTCTTCTGCAGAATTGCTGAATCATATGTTAAGTGTATCATATGTTAAGTGTACCTTTATAAGAAAATGCCAATATCATGTTGCATTCCACCTAAAAAAAGTATGCAAGTTTCAGTTGCCCCACATTCTCTCCAGCACTTGGCCATTCTCAGTCTTTTTTAATTTACCTATCCTAGTAGGTGTGAAGTGAAAGTGTCTCATTGTGATTTAATTTGCATTTCCCTGGTGACTAATAATGTTTCACCCTTTAATGGCCCTTGTATGTTTTTTGTGATGGTTTGTTAAAGTATTTTGCCAGTTTTAATTGGTTTTTTTCTTATTACTGAGTTTTATAATTTTGGCATGTATTTTCAATGTAAATTATTTCTTAGATATATGTATTGTGAATATTTTCTCCCAATTTTTGTCATCTTATCATTTTTCTTTAGATCATTTTTTCAAAGAGAAGTTTTAAATTTTGATGAAGACCAATTTATTAATTTTTTTTTATCATGCTTTTTGTGGCCGAGTTATAAAATCTTTGTCTACTTCCAGATGGCAAAGACTTTCTCATATATATTCCCCTAGAAGTGGTATAGGTTTTACATTTTTTAGGTTTCACATTTAGGCTGATAGTCCATTTCAATTTACTTTTTTTTTTTTACTGTGATATAAGGTACAAGTCTCATTTTTTTTTTTTGCATATAGATACCCAGATCTAGTACCATTTGTTGAAACTTTTTTCTTCATTGAATTACTTGTCACCTTTGTCCAAAATTGTATGACTGTATATATATATATACACACACACACATATATATATAAATATAGTCTATTTCTGTAGTCTATTTCTGTTCCATAATCTGTATGTCTATCTGTATGCCAGCAGCAAACTGTCTTATCATGGCTTTTTAATGTCTTAAAATAAGATGTGTGTATGACCTCAAACTGTTTTCCTTTTTACAGTATAGTCTTTTGGCTACTTTAGGTACCTCACATTTCCACGTGAGTTTTAGAATCTGCTTGTCAATTTTTACAAAAATGCCTGCTCTGAGTTTCACTGGGATTTCATTGAATCTATTTTGGGAAAACTGGCAGCTTAAAAATACTGTCTTCCTATCAGTGCATAATGTATCTGTTCATTTAGTTAGATCTTATTAATTTCTTTTAGTGAGATAATTTAGTTTTTAGTGTAGATATCTTGCATATCTTTTGAAAAATTTACTCCTCAATGTTTTGTATGTTATTTTAAATGTTTAATTTTTTTTAGAATTTCACATCCTAATTGTTTATTGCTAGAATAAAGAAATATAGTTGATTTTGTATATTAATACTGTTTCCTGAGACCTTGCTAAACTCACTTATTACTTGTAGGAGATTTTTTTTATGTGGATTTCTTAGTATATGTACATAGACAATGATATTATCTGTAAATAAAGACAGTTTTACTTTTTCTTTTCTTATATGTATGCTCTTGTTTATTTGTTTTATTGCACTGTCTAGGACCTCTCATACAACAATTGAAGAGAACTAGTAAGAGTGATATCCTGTCCTAGTCCCCATCTTAGAGGAAAAACAATCTCTTACCATTAAGTTAGCTGTAGGTTGTTTGCAAATGCCTTTCATTTGGCTTAAAAGTTTCTATTCCTAGATTGCTGAATTTTTATTGGTATTAAGATTTTTCAAATGCTTGTTTTTACATCTACTGATATGATTATATGGTTTTTTTCTTTTATTCTGTTAATATGATTTATATCAATTGATGTTTAAAATGTTCTGCATTTCTAAAATGAGTTTGTGCAATAATACAATTTGGTCATGGTATGTTACCCCATTGATATATTGCTGGATTCAATTTGATAATATTTTCTGTTTGGAGAGGTTTTAAATTGGAATTCAATTTTTTAAACTGATATAAGGTTATTTAAAGTTTTTTCTATTTCTTCTTGAGTTGGTTTTGGAAATTTGTGCCTTTCAAGGAATTTTTTCATTTCCTCTAATTTGTCAAATCTATTGGCATAAATTTGTTCATAATGTTCCCTTTTAAAGAATCTATAGTAAAATCCCCTTTCATTTCTGATGTTGTTAAGTTGTGTCTGCTCTCCTTTTACCTGTTCTGTTTACCCTCAAGTTTATCAATTTTACTGATTATTTCAAAGTACCAGCTTTTCATTTCATTGAGATTTTTTGTTGTTTGTTTTCTATTTCATTGATTTCCACTCTATTATTTCCTTCTTTCTGCTTACCTTGGGTTTACTTTGCTGTACTTTTTCTAGTTTCTTAAAGGATAAGTTTAGATAATTGATTTCAGACATTTTTTCCTCCAAAATAATCGTTTAATGATTGATTATTTTCTCTAAGACAGTGCTGGCCAATAGACATTTCTGTGTTGGTGGTACTGTTCTCTGTACTATTTAATAAGATGGTCACTAGCCTCATGTGGTTATTTAGTGCTTGAAATGTGGCTAGTGTGACCAAGAAAATGAATTTTTATTTTATTGATTTTAAATAATTAAAATTAAAATGTAAATGGTTATATGTAGCCAGTGGCAACCATATTGGACAGCATACCTCTAAATACTACTGCATCCCACAAATATTGATATGTGTATTTTTATTCATTCAAAATATTTTCTAATTTCTCTTATGATTTCTCCTTAAACTTATAAATGGATTGTGTGATTTCCAAATACTTGGGAATTTTAATTATTGATTTCTAATTTAATACCATTTTGTTCAGAGAACATACCTTGTATGATTTCAATCATTTTTAAATGTATTGAAATTCATTTTATTGCCCAGCATATGGTCTACAATGGTGAATCAACTATGTGCACATAAGAAGAATGTGTATTCTGTAGTTTTTGGTAAAGTGTTTTATTCATGTCAGTTGGTTAATTTGCTTGATGGTGTTTTTGAAGTATTTTATATCTGCATATTCTGTCAGTTACTGAGAGAGGAGTTTTGAGTTTCTAATTGTAATTGTGAGTTTTTTAATTTCTCCTTTCATTTCTTTCAGTTTTTGCTTCATATATTCTGAAGCTTTGTTATTATGTGTATGCACATTTAAGATTATTCTATATCCTTGAAATATTGATCCCTTTATCATTATGAAAGAAACCTCTTTACCCTTTGCAATGATCCTTGTCTTGAAGTCTACATTGTCTGGTATTAATTTAGCCATTCCAGCTTTGTTTTGGTTACTATTTGCAATATATACCTTTTCCATGCTTTTTTTTTAAACCCACTGATGTCTTTATATTTAAGATAATTTGTTGAGAACTGCCTATAGTTGAATATTGCTTTATTTTATCCAGCCCAACAATCTCTGACATTTAATCGTAGAGTTTAAACTATTTACATTTAGTGTATTTATTGATACATTTGAGGTTAAATCTAATATATTGCAATCTGATTTTTTGTCCTCTCTGTTCTTTATTTCTCATTTTCTACCTTCTTTTCAATTAATTCCTTATTATTTGTCTTTCATCTTATTTCCCACTACTGATTAATTAGCTATACCCATGTGTTTTGTCTCTTAAAGTGTTTGCTCTAAGCTTTACAATACGCATTTTAAACTTAACGCAGCCTGTCTTCAGACTAAATCACAAAACTTCACATATAACATAAGAACTTTAGAACTGTATAACTTATCTCCTTTCTTCTCTCTTTTGTGGCATAATTGTTAAACATTTTTCATTGTAAGCCTTCAAATGCATTGTTTTCATTATTACTTTAAACAGTTAGCTATCTTTAAAACTTTTTTAGTGAGAAAATAATATTTTTTCTATTTATCCATTTACCATTTTTGGTCCTCCTTATTTAAGTTGTCAGCTGATATAATTTTTTTTTTTGTTCTTCTGGCAATGCCTTCACACAGCTTTTACTTATATGAAAGTGTTTCATTTTTGAAAGATATTTTCTCTGGGTATAGAAGTTTAGATTGACATTTTCCCCCAGAACTTAAATATATTGTTATATTGTTTTCTCAATTTCATAGGTTTTGATAAAAAACTTGCTGTAATTTTTACCTTTGTTCCTCTTTACATAATCACTTTTTTCTCTGGGTAATGGTTTCCCCTTTATCACTGTTCTTTTTTAAGCAATTGATTATGATGTGCTGTGGTTTTCCTTATACTTGTCCTGCTTGGGGATCATCAAGCTTCTTGAGTCTTGGTTTATAGTCTTCTTCACATTTGGAAAAACGTTTGGCCATTACATATTCACGTCTCTGCCCCCGCCCCCGCCCCCTTATTTTTGTTTTTGTTTTTTTTGCGGTACGCGGGCCTCTCACCGTTGTGGCCTCTCCTGTTGCGGAGCACAGGCTCCGGACGCACAGGCTCAGCACCCACGGCCCACGTGCCCAGCCGCTCCACAGCACGTGGGATCCTCCTGGACCAGGGCACGAACCCGTGTTCCCTGCATCGGCAGGCGGACTCTTAACCACTGTGCCAGCAGGGAAGCCCCACCCCCTTGTTTTTTGTTTTCTCTCTTCCTGGGATTCCAATCACATGTATGTCATGTTAGACCCTTGTTGTTGTTCTTCTTGTCTTGCTCTCTATGCTTCATTTTGGAGAATTTATATTGCATTTTCTTTAAGTCCACTATATATTTTTTTCCAGTTTCTAATCTGCCATTAATTCTATCCAGCAAAGTTTTTATTTTAGATGTTATAGTGTTGTTGTTTTTTTTAGCAGTAAAAACATCCTTTACTTTTCCTTCTTGTAGCATTATTGGCACAAGAAAAGAACATGTCTGGTTTAGAAATGATGTTAAGTTTCTACAAAAATGAAGATGTACTTTGTATTTGTATTAACTTAAAAGTATAAAAAGCATAGGATACATTTTCAGACCAGTTTTACTTTTACCCACTTACGGTAATATGTGCAATGTTAGAATGTACTTAGGTAATGTGTAAATCAAATGAAAAATCCAGAAGCAGCTGGTTCTGAATTAGAGCACACACTGAAAATTTTGAGAAAGGAGAACACATATTAACAAAAAGAACACCAGCAAGCTCAAACTCAAGTTTATATGCTGAGTATTTTTAAAGGGTTTAAAAAGCATGCTCAATCAGCATACAGCTTTTTCTCACTTAACAGATGCATTTCTATCTGCTTGTGTACAGCAAAGGGTAAAAACTTGAATCAACTTACTTATGATTTCAGAAATGTATTCCATGGAATTTATTTCACTGCTCCTACCATTGATTCTTCAAATAAGCAAAGTACAGAGGGTCTCATCCCTTGAAACTGCTTTTAAACTAGCACTTTACATTGAAAGATAATAAGTAGAAACCTAGCAATTCCTGGTACAGTGCCTGGACTTAGCCTCGTTTAATATAAGAATTGGATGTACAACAGAAAATTTATCATTTTCTTTATGCTTGGAGGAGAGGGAAGGAATGAGGAGAGGTGGGGACATGGCTGCAGTATTTAAGAGCTGAATGGAACAATGCATCTTTCACAATGCTGACAACTCCACAATGAAGAACCACCATGAATCTCATCAATTTTTTTAGTTCATGCTGGATTAGGAATTTAGGTTCCCCTCTTTGTGTATCAATTAATTCAAACTTCTCCAAAAATTAATACTACAAGATAAACTCTAACTGCAATAGGTATTTCCTAAGTAGGAGACCAAACACCAAAGGGAATCCCTTCTTCCAACATCTATTGGTATGTTTTAAGATTTCACCAAAGAGGAAATCTAACACTTAAATATGAAGTCTCTTGGCCAAGTAAGAAACTACAGCTATTATGGGTATTACCCTACATAGCCACTATTTGTATTACATATTAAATTAAGCCCATCATTAAATATGCTGTGAATGATGATAGCAGTGATGATGCTAGTGAAAAAGGACCATCTTTAGCCCAAGAAGAGTAAGAGGGAAAAAATGTGAAAACAAGTAGAAAGCAGACAAAGAGCTGGGCATTTTCTGATCTGAAAAGAACATTTTAAACATAGAAATACAAAAAGAAAAGTATTCCCTTATTTCCCCTATGTGGAAATATGAAACATTTATTTTAGATATCAGACAAGAACAGAGCTAAATAATCCAATTTTACTGCAGCAGTATAAAAATCATCCCGTCACCACAGTGTAAGATTTAAATGCATCTGCACAAGGGTACACATTATATAAAATGTAGTTAAGATTACTGCAGCCCTGACAAGTATTTCCAGTCCCTAACCCAGATCCTACTGCAATACTGGTGGTTCCAGTAGTTTCATGGAAGTAAATCATTAAAAATAATAATAATAAAGCAATTAAAAAGACAAATCAAAATGCCTCAGTGACCATATATTCAACTCAAACTTTATTTAAATGTTACATTTGCCTCCCGCTAACAAATCTTTATTTCACTCAAACTTGGAACAGTAAATCTTCCATACTGAAGTATCTTCCTTGCCTAATTAATTCAAAGGAAGAAACCAAAATGATTAGTAAAGAAAAATGTAGGGATTAACACACCCTTTTAATTTGTTTTAAATATTTTTAAGGTTTAAAAATTGTTTAAAATTTTTAATTTCTAGTAAGAAAACATTATCTGAATGAATACCCTGATGGCAAACCACTGTAAAATGTTTCAGCTGCATCTGGGGCAGAGGGGTAGGGTTTATCTTCATAGCACTCCAGCTTTCTTCATGACAGAGTCGGAGGTACACTGGTTTGTACTGCGACATCCATTAGGTGATCTAAGTTGCGTTTCCTTCAGCAGGGGCTTTATTTGTCAGAAGGGCATTATGCTTGACCTCCAAATTTGGCCGACAATTTACTGATGAGATTCATAACCTTTGGGTTGCTCTGATGTTTTGACATACTTGCCGGGTTCTGAGCCACATCCTGGAAGGCCACCATAACTTCTGGATCCTGCATGGCTGTAAGAACCTCTGAATCGGGCTTCCCTGGTGGCGCAGTTGTTGAGAGTCTGCCTGCTGATGCAGGGGACACGGGTTCGCGCCCCAGTCCGGGAAGATCCCACATGCCGCGGAGCGGCTGGGCCTATGAGCCATGGCCACTGGGCCTTCGCGTCCGGAGCCTGTACTCCGCAACGGGAGAGGCCACAGCGGTGAGGGGCCCGCGTACAGCAAAAAAACAAACAAACAAAAAAAACAAAGAACCTCTGGATCACTAAGAATTTCACTGAGCCCCAGGCATTCCTGCCATTCCAGGCATGCCCCCTCGCATTCCAGGCATTCCTCCAGGAAAATTACCGGGCATTCCGCCAGGAAAGCCACCTGGAAAAGAGCCGTACTGAGCCCCTGACTGTCGTCTGGCTTCTTCCTCCTTCTGGGCTCTCGCATGTTCTTGCTGAGCCTTCTTGACCCTTTCTGTTCTTTCTTTGATCTCTCTCTCTCTCCACGTTTTCGCTCATACTTTCTCCGATGTTCAGCAATTTTCTGGGCCCTTGGTTGAACTTCTTTCAGCATTGCACTAGCATCTTCATCATAATCCAGCTTACAGGCAAGGGCAAGATCATGGGCAGCTTCTTCCCAGTGGCCCAAAAGTCTGTGTGCTTTCCTTTGCTACTCGTATGGCTGAGCAGAATCGGGATCTATTTCAGTAGCTCTGTCACAGTCTCGGATGGCAGCATTTGGCGTCTGTAATTTGAGGAAGACACTTGCTCTCTTGGCATACAGAATGGCCAAACGAGGATTTAACTTGATGGCATCTGTGAACAAGTCAGTGGCTTTCTGTAGTTCACCATCATTTAGGGCATCAATGGCAGCCACTTTTTTATCATTTGCCTGATCAGTCATCCCCTCAGTTATCTCTACGTTTTCATCTCCCATTTCTTGAGGGGCATCAGTGTCTGGTTCAATCACACCTTCATTGTCAATTTCTAGATCACTTTCCTCACTTGATGGTTCCTCTGTCTTTATGTTTTCCTCCACCTTCTTACTATCTGTTTTTTCTTCCTTGGTATTTTTTTCCAATTTAGTTTTAGGAGTAGCAGGTGGTATTTTACCCCCCATGCTCACCACCCACTCCCTCAGGAAGCCCATTTCCTCGGTGTGCAGAACACTTGGGTCCTGCTTGCACATTTTCACGAAGGCTCGAAGCTCGCTCACTTTGCGGGGGTCCATGGTCCGGAGGCGGCGGGCGCAGCGGAGGCTGTGGCCAGATCCCTTGCCCCCGGCACTAGCTTAGTGTGACCGCGTAAGGGAGGCGGGTGCTGCGAGGCAGAACAGACTAGAACCTCCTACAGTTTTCATTTATTGAAGTTCCTTTTTGTTTTTTTTTTTAGTATCTTCTATTTCCCTCCTCTTTGTATTCATTTTTCTCTGAATTCTCAAGCATAATGATCATAGTTGTCTTAAAGTTTCTGCTTACTAATTCCACATCTCTGTAATTTCTAGATTTGTTACTATAGACTGATTTTCCTCCTGGTTATTGGTTATATTTCCTCTTCTTTATACATGTGTAGTGATTTTTTTTTTTTTGGATTCTGAACATTGTAAATTTTATGTTATTTGAGTGCTGAATTTTGTTGTAGTCCTTCAAAACATGTTTATTGAGCTTTGTTCTGGTAATCATTTAGGTTATTGGTAGATAAATTTCTTTCAAGGATTATTTTTTAAAGACTTTATTAAGGCATGTCTAGAGTAGTCTTCGCTTGATGGCTAGCTAAGACCACACCTGAGGGTTGAGTCTTCCGTGGTCTCTACTGAATGCTTTTTCTATTTAATAAGGACTTTTTACCCTGGCTATTGTGAACTCAAAATATTTCCAGTGATGTGTGAACTCTGGAGTTGTTCTGCTTGCAGCTCCCTGGCAGTTGTTCTCCCCTAAGAAGCTGTTCTTTGCACACTTGTAGAATTTCACCCTATGAATGTGCAGACCGATATTTAGCCAAACGATAAAGGGGACCCTGTGAATATTTCCAAAGCCTTTTATCTTTCTGTCTCCATTACTCTTCCCCGCATGCTCAGGCTCCCTCAGACTCCAATGGTCTCCTCTACCCAGTGAGATTGCTAGAGTCTTTGGGGCTCCCTCTTTCTGCATTGAGTTTGGGAAATTACCTCCAGGCAGAACTCCTAGGACTCATAGGATTCACCTTTATTAGTTTCCCATACCTAGCTGTCACAGTCCTGTGCTTCCTGTTGTTTAATATCTGAGTATTGTTTTATATATTTTGCTCAACTATCTAGTTGATTATGGCCTGACAGTCCAAACTTTGTTTCTTCCTAATGGCTAAAAACAGAAGTCCAAATTTTCATGTTTATCCAAGGTTATACACGCACAGAGATTAAAGAGTCAATTTTCCAATGTTTTTATAGAGCAGAACAAAACAATAGCCATCCCCTGTCCTTGACCCCAGTGCTCACTCCCAAAGGCAATCACTTCCAAATCTTTCTGTTGATTGTTTTCATATTTACTTCCATTTTGCTTATGTTGCTGTTTCTTGAGACTTTTTTTAATATTGAATTTTTACTGGAGAATACAGAGATTGGCTCTTTATTACATTCTTCAGCTTTACTCCATACATAAAACTTTCCCATCTTCCCAAGATCATTATACCATAATTTTGGTTGGATAAATATTGTGTTTATACTACTTTGGCTTGTGAGTGTTTTTTATAGCTGGACCATATAACATACTATAATTATTTTTATTTATTGCACACATTTTTGGTTCCCTGGAGTTGATAACTTACTTGTTTTTTTATCTCCAAAACCTCCTTTAGTTGTATATTTACACTCTTATTATGTTTGAACACTTCAGGTATTCTAGCTCTATTTTATTGAAGAAGTTTCTAGAGCCTAGAGCCTTGTGAACTGCTTTTACTTGGTCTTGTTGTCATCTGAGTCCTTTGTACATTTTTCCTGACATCTCCCTTTACCATCATCCTAGAGATTACATTTCCCTGTCTGTTGGTTTAGATTCCCTCTTTCCTATATCCCGTGTTCTCTTTCTTCTTGGTTTACTACCTCATTTTTGGTGGATCAAATCCTCTGGTAACTACTTGAGAAAAGATATGTGAGAAATTTTTTTGTTTTGTTTTGTTATATGTTCGCTTTTTGTGAAGTTGTATGCCCTTATTTTACCTGCATATTTGATTAGTAGTTTTGCAGGTTATATTTTTATAAATACTTTTTATTTGACTAAGAATATTTCTTCACTTCCTTGTTTGTTAAGAATTTTTTCATAGGTGTTGAATTTTATCAAATGCCTTTTCTGCTTCTGGTTATAGGAAATTTTTTTCCTCAGAACTTGGAAAGTTTTGCTTCATTTTCTTCTAGCTTTCTAGTGTTGTTGTGATATTTGATCTTCTGCATGTGATCTATTTCTTTTTCTCTCCAGAAGCTTCTAGGATTTTTTCAAATCCCTAACGTTCTAAAATTTCATGATGATATATCTTCATATGTTTTAGGACTGGTTTTCCAGGTAAGAAAAAGTTGAGGTTGTGTGAGCTTCAAACAGGGTTCTGGAACATCCCACTCTTTAGTGCAAATAGAAAAGCCTCAGCGAAGAAGTCAAGAGGCATGCAGTACTGGCTTGAGGTGAAACACATGTGAACCTTGTTGGAGCCTGGCAGATCTGGTTGCCGTAACAGTAATTGAAACAAGAGGCCAGGAGGATCTGATGTATTACGTAAGAGGTATCTGATACAGTGTGGGTCTTTTTGCTTCCATCATGATGAGCTTTTCATGAGCCCTTTTAGTCTAGAAAATGATGCTGAGTTTAGAAGAAATTTCTCAGATTACTTCTTGACGATTCCCTCTCCTCGTTTTCTCTGTTCTCCCTTTTCTGTAACACCTGTTAAGCAGATTTTGGATTATCTGGATTCTTCCTGAAGTCTCATGTTTTCTCCGTTATTTCCATACAGTGTCGTATTGCCTGACTTTTTGGAGAGATTTTCTCAGCCTCACCTTCTGAGTCTTTCTATTTCTTCATTTCTACTCGCATCTAAATTTCCAAAGAAATTTTATTGTTGTTGTTTCTGAATATATGTATATATGTATGTATACACACACACACACACACACATTCCTGATCTTATTCAATGCTCGCAGCATTTGTCTTCAAATCCTCTGGATATCAATTATAGCTCATGTGTTGTTTTCTAGGTTTTCTTCTTCATAAAAGTAGTCTTTGTTTCCTCTATGTTTATCCTTTTCTTGTTAGTTTTGACCTCTGTATTTGTATTGGCATTGCTCTCCAGCTGTTTGCTAATTATGTGTAAGAATGGTACTCTGAAAAGCTGATTGAAAGCTCTCTGTGCATGGGTGAAATATTTAATTAAAAGAGCTTTCAACATCATCTCAAAGACTTTTCTTCTTGGCTGGTCAGATTCCTTAGAGAAAACTCTTTTAATCTTTGACCTGAAGGGTATATGACAGGCTGCCAGTGCTCAGGAATCCAAATGGGACAAAAGGCTGAGAGCAGGACATTTAATATGCAGACTTTTACACATCTTTTTTTTCGGGTTAAGTATAAAGTAGAAGAGTACGTGCCATGTTAGTGATAGGGATGTTGTTGGCTTTAGACATAAAGGAGGTAGGAAGGCTTCATTCAAGAGGCAGGTGGATCTACCTTACCAGAATAGGAATTAAGGTGGTTCTTGCTTTTGTTTCTTAGCTCATCTTTAGGTCTTTGGTGGTAGGAACTCCGGGGAGTCGTTTAGATGCAGTAAGTTGGAATATAGCGGCAGCTCCAATGAGCATATTTTAGGGTATAACTTGGGTTTCCCAAATTTAAAGATCATATTTCATACATAATATATATTTCAAATATGTGTATATATTAATCAGGTTTCTTGTGACAGAAACACATTGCAAACTACTTTAAGCCAAAAAAAAAAATTCTGTTGACCAATGTAATTGACAAGTTCAATGATAGAATGGATCAGGTATGATAAGATCTAGATGCTCAGGTAATGTTATCAGGAATTTCTTTATCTCTTGGTTCTGCTTTACTCTATATATTGGTTTGATTTTTTGGTGGGTTTCTCCACATGGTGGACATTATGAGCATCAATTCAAGTTTTATGTGGCTGGTACAACTTTCCATATCAGATTAGAGAAACTTCCTTCTTAGCACCCATGTTTAGGAAGCGTCTGGGAGGAACTCTGCTGGCCTGCTTTGTGGGCCAGTTATGATGGACAGAGAATGATTGACTGCATGTTAATCACAAGGGAAGAAAGGCTTGAGTCTGGTGCCTTAGATCACTCAGTCAATCTGATACGCTTAATCACCTGGGATAAGAGAAGAGCAGTTTCTCAGTGAAAAGGAGCACTGGGAAGGGAGAGTCAAGAAGTGTTGTTACAGTCCTGAAATTACTCATTTTAGCTTAATTCATGCCAATCAACAGTTAAACATGGCTATTCCTTGAGTTTCAGGTTGTACATAGAGTCACCACAGACTTTAGATATGGGTAAAAGAATGGAGAGTTGCAGTTGGGGATGTTACACATCACATCTTAAGATATGAGTTAGTCCATCTTTTAGGTATTTTCCATCATCAGAGACCCCACTCTTGAGAATATGTTATTTCCTTGGGGACCCAGCTCCTATCATGACCACCAACAAATCTGGAACTCATAATAATAATGTGCTAATGAAGAGAGTGATTCTTTCTAGGTACTTCTGTTAATGGTTCCTAGGAGTCTTCACAATTTTTTTTTTTGCTATAGATTCAGAAGCATAGGGAATTGTACTTACTAACGTTCTATCTGTAAGACCTAGGTAGCCTGAGAGGAAGAACCAAATCTTCTGAATCCTGTGTCATGTTGGGAGGTAAATATAATACTCAGGGAGAGAGGAACGCAAGTGGCCCAAAGTCCAGGCAAAAGACCGAGGCCTTAAGACCTCTAAGAGTTGAAAGGGTAGGGAAAACTTCAAGGCCCCAGGACAATGAAAACCTTGATAACTGTTGTAGCTTTTCAGATTGAGGGTTTTTAGGTGGCTCAGGTACGTGTGAAAGAATGAAAGTGAGAGAGAGAGAGAGGTGCAATGGTTGTGAAAACATGGCTTGGAAGGTAGCCCAGTGGTATGGGCAGTTAAATCTTGGGTATTTAAGTGGGTATTAAACACTGCCTAGGCGTCATCTGTTTATTTAGTAGTGACCGTCTTGAGCAATGTGTTGAAAAAGGTTTCAGAAGCTGCAGGAAAGAGGGCTGTAATTAGTTCAAAAGATCAGCCAGTGGTTTGAGAATGGTAGCAGATGTACAAGCCCAGTAATTCTTTCAATGGCATTTGGTAGAATGGTCTAAGGAAGTGTCGAGAACTCAAACCTAAACACAAATATTTAGACTGATGCATGGAACAGGAAATCAGAATTATAAAATGCTTTAATCTGTCAAGTACTATGGGAATTAAACTGAGAAACACATTGGTGGATTCCTCAAGACTGTTGGTTGGAGGTGGAGTTTGGGGGAATCCATGGATAAATACATTGAAAAAATTATGTCGATGACTTCAAAAATCACTTGTGAGTTTTTTGGGGAGGAATTTGTGCTTAGTAACCAAACAAATGCAAGGACTATTAGAGCAGACTGCTAATTAGCAATCAGCCATTGCCTAATCTTAGTGTACTTGTCAGTTTCCGTTGCCACTCAATCAATTTAAGGATGCTACTTTGTATACAAAATAACACAAAGTTTCCAAGTGCCTCTGAAAGTGTTTTCCTTCATTCAGAAATCAAATATTTATTGAGCATCCACTACATGCCAGATGTGCTAGGCTCTGGGATATGACTGGTTATGATACACTTCCTCTCTATGTGGAGTTACAAATGTAATAAATGCCAACATAAGTCAGTAGCCACAGAGCTGTAAGAACAGAGAGGAAGGAGAGATTCATCCTGCCTAAAGATTTGGGGAATACTTCACAAAGGAGGTAACATTTGAGATAGGCTTTTAAGGGCTGACTAAACGCTGTTGGCTCCGTAATTCCCCAGATTCACCTGTGTGCTTTAGTTTTAAATTTTTTTCTAAAAATTTGAGATCCTTTATAGATAAGGTATAACAAGGAGCTAAACAAAGGAAGACTGGGATAAAAAAAGAGAGAGAATTTACCTATTGTAGTTTAGAGGAATGTTGAACATCAAAGGAAGAGCTATAAAGCTTTGAGTAAATGGAATGATCTAATTATATATTGAGTAGTGACAGATCCTCTTTTTTTTTTATTATTGTAGTAAGAACACAATATGAGATCTACCCTCTTGACACATTTTTAAGTGTACAGTACAGTTTTGTTACCTATAAGCACAATGTTGTACAGCAGATCTCTAGAATTTACTCATTTGGCATATCTAAAACTTTATACCCTTTGTAAAGCAACTCTCCCTTTCCCCCTCCCCCCACCCAGACCTTGGCAACCACCATTCTACTCTCTGTTTCTATGAGTTTAACTATTTTTAGGTACCTCATAAAAGGGGAATCATGTGATATTTGTTTTTCTGTGACTGATTTATTTCACTTAGCATACTGTCCTCCAGGTTCACCCATGTTGTTGCATATGGCTTGACTGCTTTCTTTTTTTTAAGGCTGAATGATATTCTATTTTACAAATATACCACATTTCCTTTATCCATTCACCCATTAATGAACTTTTAAGATGTTTTCATAGCTTGGCTATTGTGACTAATGGGACAACAAACATGGAATATATATATCTCTTAGAGATCCTGATTTCAATTCTTTTGAATATGTACTCAGAAATGAGATTGCTGGATCACATGATTGTTCTATTCTTAATATCTTGAGAAACCTCCATACTACTTTACAAAGTGGCTGCACCATTTTGCCTTCCCACCAACAATGTACAGGGGTTTCAATTTTTCCACATCGTCACCAACACTTATCTTTTTTTTATAATGGCCATCCTAATGGGTGTTAAGTGATATCTCATTATGGTTTTGATCTTCATTTCTCTGTTGATTAGTGGTGCTGAGAATCTTTTCATATCCCTGTTGGCCATTTATATGTCTTCTTTGGAGAAATGTCTAAGTTTTTTGCCTATTTTTTGATTGGGATATTTGTTTTTTGTTTTTTTTGTTTTGCTATTGAGGTGTAGGAGTTCCTTATAAATCTTGGATATTAACTCTTTATGAAATATATGGTTTGCAAATATTTTCTCCCATTCTGTCAGTTGCCTTTTCACTCTGTTGATTATTTCCTTTAATTACAGAGGCTTTTTAATTTAATGTAGTCCCACCTGTCATTTTTGTGTTTGTTGCTTGTGCTTTTGATGTCATGTCCTACATGCACTTTAATTTAATTGCCAAATATTTATTGCATATTTACTAAGTACAATCCAGAGACCAAATGAAGACCTGGAGGTGGTAGAAGCAAACCCATGTTTCTCAATAAAAAGATAATCTTATAGTCCTTATGTAAATTTGGATTCCAAAGGAAATGACCATTTTTGTTGAGAGGCTATATAGCAAAGTGATAAAAAGTGCAATTCTGGAGCCAATCTGCCTAGATTTAGTATATCTTAGACAATTTACTGTCTCAATTTTTTCATCTATAATATGGGATAATAATAGTATCTATATTCCAGGGTTATTGTGAGGATGAAATGAGTTAATGCATGCTAAATTCTATGTTCCTGGGCACATAACTTAATAAATGTTGGCTAATATTATTCTTTTTTGAAGACCAGTAACTAAGCTGTATTAATATATTTATTCAGGCTCTGTTTATCAGGTGTGATGAATTGCCAGACCCTTGTAACTTTAGGCATCCTGGTTAATCGGATGTGAGGCCTGAGTGGGGCATATGGTATCTCACAGATGATGAGGCTTGCTTAGTTATCAGTAAAGAAAATCTAACTTAAATGTTTTCTTAATGCACCAGATGCTTTCTTTGACCACCAATGGCAATCTTCTCTCATTTGTATTCTTTTTTTAAAAAAAAATATTGAGGTCTAGTTAACATATAGCAAAATGCACAGCTCTTGAGTATACAGCTTAACGATTGGTTTTTCTAACATATATATATATATACCCATGTAACCATCATCCAGGTCAAGATACAGAATATTTCTATAACCCTAGAAGGTTCCAAGGCCATGCTTAACTCATGTTTTTATAAACACTGATTGTTGGGCCACCAAGGAGCTTGCTTTCTCTTGGTTTTCATCTCAAGACTCGCACCATGCAGCTTTAGATGACATCCCCTGTCCCACCAAAACTTGCCATCTCATGGCCCATTCACTTAGGACATACCTGCCTCTTGGTTAATAAATTAATTAAGTTTATTTCATAGAATGTTAAAAACTAACACTGAAGTTACTATTTTCCCTAGATAATATTTTAAATAAAACCTTCCATGCTTTAATTCCCAGAAGTGATTGATGGTAGGAATTTTAGCTATTACGGTGGTATTGTTTTGGTATTGTTTTTGCACCAGAGGTCTGTAATACTCCTAAAATTATGTCAAGTTTGTGGTCCTGTACACTACTGGCATCAATCAGACTGACTCAGCTGGCACAGTGGGATCTGGGATCTAAAGGTGGGGGTCAGCAGATTTTCCTGTGAAGGGCCAGATTGCAGAGCTCTTTTTGGTTTTGTGTGCTATACAGTTCTTGTCAAGACTTCTCTGTCATAACTAATCAACTGCTGTTACGGGGCAAAAAGGAACCACAGGCAAGAGTATAGAGTTGGGAATGGCTGTGTTCCAATAAAACTTTATTCAACAAAACAGACAGTAGGCCATATTTGGCCTGAAGACTGTAGTTTGCCCACTCCTTGTCTGAGCATGGCTTCATACCAGGTCTGTGACTTAAACTTTGTTTTTTTCATCAGTAAATAAGGATACTGCTGCCATCTCAACTAACTTGTAAATATCAGAAGAAAGGATCAAATTAGATAATTTTCATAAAACTGCCTAGTACCAGAGTAATTGGTTAATAATAATACACAAACGTTGAGGCTTAACCACCTAATACTGGGCCTCCTGGAAAACTATCACCTTTGTTTCTTCTATCCCTCTACCCCATTCCCTACCTGTTAATCCCTGTTCACAGTCCCTCCCCCAACACACACAAATACCACATCCTTGGGACTCTATTTTTACCTGCTCCAGCTACACCCTAGGGCCCCCTTTTCCCATGCACACCCAACTGGCTTAATTTTTGCATGCTCTCTCTCAGCTGTTCCTCTTCAGATTAGACCACTAGTGGCAGAAAAAAATAACATGACTGGCCCAACTTTCTTTCTAAATGGAGTAATTTGTAGATAAATGACTTGTTCCAAGATGCCTTGGAGCATCTCACAAGAAAAGTCTAAAAAAAAAAAGCCTAAAAATTCAAGTGGAGTTTGTGATTCTAAGTATGTTAAATTACTTCTGAGAAATTCACTTCTAGCCCAAATAACAACTCAGCTCTGGGAAACTAGAAGTTTGGACTTAGAGGATGCCATGTGAAGCTACTTGCACACATAGAGTTGCATTTACAGGGCGCACAGGCAGGTAGACTAGGGAGAAAGGCTAAGTCTAGACCCAGTGTATCACCTGCCATTGCTAAAATGTACAAACTAAAAGAAATAGTGGGTTTGTGGCAGTGGTATGCTGGTAAACCAGCTCCCTTAGGGAAAGCAAGAAAGCAAGCCAGCACTGTTTGTAGCACTTATCAATTTCCATGGTGTAAATACTCCCACCAGGGATCCATCTACCAATCTATCAAGCTACCAGTGGATTCACAACCAGCTCACAAAATTGCTGAATATTTCACAATCAGTTGTTCCTGCCAGTGCTGGCACATCACTGGCTCCACGGCTTCAAATATCAGGCAGGTTAGGTAAGATAAAAGTGTTTACCTCTAATAGTCTTTAGAGGAATGAAATCTTCCCAGTTTTCTAACTCAGATGAGGTAAGTTCACAGGAAGAAACTTTTCTCCATTTTTTGATCCTTGGTCCTCAGAAACTGCATGGATATTAAGCTCTTCCTCCGAATGAAATAGTATAACTAGTTTACAATTTATTTCATCTACACACAAACACACACACCTTACTGTATTCCTCATGAGCTAATGACTGTTTTCTCTCCCAAGTTATGAACTCCACACTCTTTGTGCATGTTAGGAGGATTTTTGACAGAAATCTCAGTCCTTGCTTTTTTCAAAGTGTAGTCCTCAGAGAAGCAGCATCACATCACCTGAGAGCATAATGGAAAGCAAAATTTCAAGTTGCACTCCTGATATAATGAATCAGCTTTTAAACCAGATGTGAAAATGCATTAAAGTTTGCAAAGTGCTCTGTGCTCTATTCAGTTTACACTTAGGAGCTAGACAAAAACCCTGATGAAATTTGCTGTTTACCAGACCACAACAATTAGGCTTGTTTCTTTGCAGTGATGATTTGAAAAATTCTATATAGATTTATTTTCATTTAAGTAAGATATAAAAATATTCAGAATAGGTCTGATTTAAAACATGAAAGGAAACTGTCCTTTGCAGAATCATGGCAGTGTACTCTTAGGTAACTACCAAAAATAAGGCTAATTGGAGAGATGGTCTTGTCTTGGTTCAACCCTCCCTGTCAGCCTTTTGTTCATCACTTAACTACATGCTGTGATAGAAAGTATAGTGCCCCTCCCCCAAGACGGCCGTGAACTAATCCCCAAAACTTGTGAGTATGTAACCTTGCATGGCCAAGGAACTTTACAGGTGGAATTAATTAAGGATTTTGAGACACAAGAGTATCCAGGTGTGCCCAGTGAGGTCACAAGGTTCTTAAAAGGGAAAGAGGAAGGCAGGAGAGTCAGAAGAGCTGTGACCACGGAAGCAGAGGTCAGAGTTGCCCAACCACAAACCAAGGAATGTAGTCTCTAGAAGTTGGACAATGGAAAAATAATAACAGTTCTCCCCTAGAACCTCCAGAACGTCCATGAGCCTGCCAACATCTTGATTTCAGTCCAGTTAAATCCATTTCAGAGTTCCGACCTCCAGGACGGTAAGACAACAAATTATGTTAAATCCTACATGTGTGGTAATTTTTTACAGCTGCAATAAAACCCCCAAACCCATGCCCGTCTCCCCAGTTAGACTGTGAGCATTTCAAGAGCATGATTATATTCTCTACATTTTGGTTAACTGCAGTACCTAACCAGTAGGTTCTTCATAATGGTTTGGAGAAAATGAGTGAACGGGGTAGTAATGAGTCTCCTATAGTGCAGCTAAACCTAATCTCACTCTTTCACTACTTTCAGTCGTTTTCCACTACTCTTAGGATAAACAAAACCCTTACCATGACTGCAAGGCCTGCATGCCCACTGGGCTAGCCTGGTCCCAGCACTCATTCCCAGCTACACTGGCTATTTTTCACGCTTAAATCCCTCCCCTCACCCTCCAACTCCCCATGTATGTAATTAAACCCTATTTCTTCAGAACTCCCTCAAACATCACTTCCTCCAGGGAGCTCATCCTTTACTTTATATATTGAATTTCTTTTTTTTTTTTTTTTAGCACTTCCATTTGTAAATATAAAAAGGTATCTTTCCAACATGAGATTCTAAGCTCTATGAGAGCAGAGACCATTTCCATTGTATACTTCAGTGCCTGGCATAGAGCAGGGACCCAGTAATTATATGTTGAGTGAAATTTTTTGAATAAAAGTTAGTCACTGCATGTGTAAAAGAGAAAATGCTTTAGTGATGAGTCTTTCACTGTGTTAAGAAAAACAAATTCAGAAGTCTCTATACTACACAGCACTGTTGTTAGATTTCAGTCTCTGACCCCAATTTAGAATCTTCTACGTTGAGCTGCCCACATTTAATGGTAGTTGATATTTGTCTGATAGAGATGTTAAATCACCACCACCACCACCCGCCTCCATGCCCTTCCTCCCCTCCCTCTCCTGCTTGCCCCTCCTCCCCTGTACCTATACCTACACACCACTACCTGGAGTCTTTTCTTTCAGAGGCTTATCAAGTGGTACAGAGCCTGATATATACCTTGAGACATTACCAGGAAGTTCTACCATGGGGGCATGAACTCTAAAGTCACTGTTTCAGGTGAGGCACTGAGAAAGTCATGTTCCCTCAAACTTCAGTCTATCAAGGAGCTCTAACTTCTCAGTCAAAATCAATTATGTTGGAGTGACCTTCAGTTCCCCTTAATATTAAGTGTTCTTCAAATTGAAATATAGCGCTTTTCCTTGAGAAAGCTGGACATCAGGTCCTCCTGGGCTGTCAGGAGGAAGAAAGGGTATGCAAAGACTTACACAGGTGAACATAAAGTAGTATTTCCATCATTTAATGCTGTAATAGATGCATGAGTATGGGCTCAAAGAGTTTAGACTATATAATAAAAACTGTGCTTGAGTATCCCAACCTACATTCCAAGCAGCCTTATGGCTTTGGTCAAGCAAAAGCAAATATGCATCTGCTACCCCATAAAGGTCTTGAACTCTCAAAAGAAGATAGACAAGACTCCTGCATTGACCACCTGCTGAGCAATAGCTTTAAGTAGTTACCTTCTCTTAAGGTGAAAGAGCTCATGTAAGTGATTTTTTTTTATGTAGGGCTTCAGTCTACTAAAGATTCTGATCTCATTTACCAGATGCTTAATTGGGTGATAAAGTACACAGTCTGTTTAAAGTCTATCAGTGTTCTGCACACAGTAGGGAAATGGAGAGTGGTTTTAACCAATTTCTTATCATTATAAGTGCCCATTAGCACCCATTAATACAAGTTAATTTGTTTTTATACCATTCCCACCTGGTTGAAAATCTTACTCTTCCAGCCAGGATATTTTGAATGGTGCTTTAGCTCTTAGCAGTGGTTAGATATAGAAAAGAGAATTCCATTCTTAGTGAACTAAGTGCATAAAGGAGAGAATTCCATTTTTAGTGAACTAAGTGCATAAAGGAAAGATTGCACTAGTCTGAAGTTAAGAGAACAAATCTTAAACAATAAGGATAAAATTAAAATCAAGAAAATGAATTCTTCTAGTATTAAACTTGAATTTCACCTTTAAAAGAATGGGCCCCCAGGTGTTTCTGAATAGTTGGAACAAGAAATGCTCAATAAGTAACACCTACAAATGATATTTAGTTTTCTAAGACTGGTATCTTGAACTTGAAGCTTCAAAGAAGCTGATTGTGTGTGCCATTAGCCTTCCCGAACTAACCCAGCTGTAAGCAAAAGAGAGAAACTTTCTTAAAGTTGAGCAGTGAAGAAAAATAAATACATTTGCATTATAATAATGCTATTCATAGGTGTGTACTTAGCAAAATATTGAAGGGCAATTTGCCAGTAGCTATTAGAATTTAAAGTTTCTAAGATATCTAAAGAATGATTTGCACAACTGTATAAAAATATACAAGCATGTTTGGCTTTGTAAAACACTAATAACCTAATTGTCTAATAAGAAATCTGTTAACTGCTCAACATCACTAATCATCAGGGAAATGCAAATCAAAACCACAATGAGATGTCACCTTACACCTATCAGAATGGCTATCATCAAAAAGAAAACAACAAATAAATGTCAGTGAGGGTGTGGAGAAAAGGAAAATAGAAACCCTTGTACACTGCTGGTGGGAATGTAAATGGGTGCACAGCCACTGTGAAAAACAGTACAGAGTTTTCTCAAACTAAAAATAGAACTACCATGTGACCAGCAGTTCCACTCCTAGGTATATATCCAAAAATAACAAAAACACTAATTCAAAAAGATACATGCACCCCAGTGTTCACAGCAGCCCTATTTACAATTCCCAAGATATGGAATCAAACTGTCCATCAACAGATGAATGGATAAAGAACATGTGGTTTATATACACACATTGTATGTAATATACGTACACACAATAGATTACTACTCAGCCATAAAATAGAACAAAATTCTACCATTTGCAGCAACATGGATGGACTTGGAGGGCATTATGTCAAGTGAAATAAGTCAGACGTAGAAAGACAAATACTGTGTGATGTCACTTATGTGCGGAATCTAAAAGATACAGCAAACTACTGAATATAACCAAAAAAAGCAGACACAGATATAGAGAACAAACGAGTGGTTACCAGTGGGGAGAGAGGGGAGGGGCAATATATGGGTGGGGGAGTGGGAGATACAAAATACTGGATGTAAGATAGGCTCAAGGATGTATTGTATTACACAACACAGGGAATAGTCAATAATTTGGAAATGACTGTAAGTGGAAAGTAATCTTTAAAAATTATATAAAAAATAGCTACTGTTAAAATTTTTGGCATCTGTCCTTCCAACAAATTATATATATAGCATCATATTATGTACATATGCAAATTATATATATAACATTTGAAAAAAATTTTGAATCTATTAAGTAAATTACAGTACATCAAGAGCTGTTTGGAAAGAAAGTTATTAACACAAATAATATCCATGCTATATTGTGCTCTGATAAAACAGGTTGTATAACAGTATTATGTATGTGTTTATGCATTAAAGTCTAGAAAATGAAATTGGGGAGAGAAGCAATATTTTCACTTTCTATTTTTATATACTTCTATATCCCTTAGGTTTATTTTTAATTTTATTTTACTGCCAATATAAGTATAAATATCTTTCACACTATTTGCATCTGGGCATATGTTTTCAATTCTTTTGTGCAAATACCTGGGGGTAGAATTGGGGGGTATTACATTCCCATCAGTAATATTCAAATGTGATGCTATTTGATGCTATTGTTAGTGGTACATACTGTTTTTTCACTTCTGTTTCCAACTGTGGGCTGCTAGTATGTAAAAATACAATTGATTATTGTAAATTGGTCTGGCTAAACTCATTTATTATAGTGGCTATTTGTATGTTCCTTAGAATTTTCTGTCTACATGATCATGTTGTCTAGGAATAAATACAGTTTTACTACTTCCTTTCTAATCTCTGTGCCTTTTATTTTTTCTTGCCTTATTGCCTGGCTGGGACCATTTATACAATGTTAAATATAAGAGATAGAAAGGTATGTTCCTGTCTGGTTTCCGGTCGTAGGGGGAAAGCAACTTAGTATTTTGCCATTAAGTATGATATTAACTGTAGGCTCTTTATGGATGCTATTTATCAGGTTGAGGAAATTCCCTTCTATTCCCACCTCTGAGAGTTTTTATTATGTGTGGGTGTTAAGTTTGGTCGAATACGTTTTCCATACCTACTAAAATTATCATATGGTGTTTTATTACCCTTTTAATATAACGAAATGCATTGATTTTTGAATGACAAACCAAACTTGCATTCTTGAAATGCACCTTAATTTTTATATATTGCTGGATTCAGAACATATGTTGCTGGATTCAAGCTTTTTATCTCCCCCCCAAGTTTCATTAAAATATAATTGACATATAACATCATATTTAAGGTATACAAAATGATATGTACATATTATGAAATGGTTACCACAATTTAGTTAAAATCCATCATCTCACATTTTTATATTTTTTTGGTGATGAGAACTTTTAAGATTTACTCTCCTAGCAACTTTCAAATATACGATACAGTACTGGTTACTAGTCATCATGCTGCACATTACATCCCCAGAACTTGTTTTTCTGATTATACTCCATTATAGATTATTACGAGATACTGAATATAAATCCTTGTGCTATACAGTAAATCCTTGTTGCTTATCTATTTGATGTATAGTAGTTTGTATCTGTTAATACCATACTCCACCCCTCTCTCACCCCTTTGGTAACCACAGGTTTCTTTTTTATATCTGTGTGTCTGTTTCTGTTTATTTGTATAGATTCATTTGTATTTTTTAGATTCCACCTTTAAGTGATATCATATAATATCTGTCTTTCCTGTCTGAATTACTTCTTATGATATTCTCTAGTCCATCCATGTTGCTGCAAATGGCAATATTTCATTCCTTTTTATGGCTGGGGAATGTTCTATTGTGTGTGTGGAATCTTCTTAAGCAAATTGTCTGTTGATGGGCACTTGGTTTGTTTCCATGTCTTGGCTATTGTAAATAGTGATGCTATGAACATTGGGGTGCATCTTTTCGAATTAGAGTTTTAATTTTTTTCTGGATATGTACCCAGGAGTGGGATTGTTGGATCATATGTTAGCTCTAGTTTTTTAAGGGACCTCCATACTGTTTTCCATAGTGACTGCACCAATTTACATTTCCCACCAACAGTGTAGGAGGGTTCCCTTTCCTCCATGCCCTCTCTAGCATTTATTATTTATAGACTTTTTGATAATCATTCTGACAGGTGTGAAGTGAGAATTCATTGTGGTTTTGATTGGCATTTCTCGAATAATTAGTGATGTTTCACATCTTTTCATGTGCCTGTTGGCCATCTGTAGGTCTTCTATGGAAAAAATGTTTATTTAGGTCTTCTGCCCATCTTTTGATTGGGTTGTTTGTTTTTTCAATATTGAGCTATATGAGCTGTTTTCCTATTTTGGAGATTAATCCCTTGTCGCATCATTTGCAAATATTTTCTCCCATTTAATAATAAGTCGTCTTTTCATTTTGTTGATGGTTTCCTTTGCTGTGCAAAAGCTTTTAAGTTTGATTAGGGCACAATTTATTTATTTTTGTTTTTATTTCTTATACCTTGGGAGACTGATCTAAGAAAATATTGGTATGAATTATGTCAGAGAATGTTTTGCCTATGTTCTAGGAGTTTTAGGCTATCATATCTTATATGTCTTATATTTAGGTCTTTAAACCATGTTGAGTTTATTTTTGTATATGGTGTGAGCATATGAGGGAATATTCTACTTTTACTGATTTAAATGTAGCTGTCCAGGTTTCCCAGCACCACTTGAAGAGACTGTCTTTTCTCCTTGTATTTTCTTGCCTCCTTTGTCATAGATTAATTGACTGTAGGTACGTGGGTTTATTTCTGGGCTCTCTATTCTGTTCCGTTGATCTATATAACTGTTTTGTGCCAATATTGCACTATTTTGATTAATTTCCTTCATCAGTGTTCAATAGTTTTCAGAGAATAGGCCTTTCACCTACTTGGTTAAGGTTATTCCTAGGCATTTTATCTTTTTAATGCAATTTAAACAGGATTTATTTTTTTTACTTTCTGATATTTCATTATTAGTGTAAAGAAATGCAACAGATTTCTGTATATTAATCTTGTACCCTGCTACCTTGCTGATCATTTATTAGTTCTAATAGCTTTTGTGTGGAGACTTTAGGGTTCTCTATATACAGTATCATGTCATTTTCAAACAGTGACAGTTTTACTTCTTCCTTTCCAGTTGGGATTCCTTTATTTCTTGTCTGATTGCTGTGGCTAGGACTTCCAATAGTATGTTGAATAGAAATGGTGAGTGGACATCCTTGTTCCTGAATTTAGCAGGAAGGCTTTCAGCTTTTCACCATTGAGTATTATATTGGCTATAGATCTGTCATAAATGGTTTTTATTATGTTGAGATATGTTCCCCTATACCCATTTTTATCATGAATGGTTGTTGAATTTTGTCAAATGCCTTTTCTGCATTGAGATGATCATGTGGTTTTTGTCTTTCCTATTGTTAATGTGGTGTTATCACATTGATTTTTTTTGCATATATTGAGCCATACTTGTCACTGTGGAATGAATCCAACTTGATCATGGTGTATGATCCTTTTTATGTACTGTTGGATTTGGTTTGCTAATATTTTGTTGAGGATTTTTACATCCATATTCATCAAAGATACTGGCCTGTAATTTTCTTTTTTTGTAGTGTCTTTGTCTGCTTTTGGTATCAGGGTGATGGTGGCCTCACACAATGAGTTTAGCACTGTTTCTCCTCTTCAATCACTTGGAATAATTTGAGAAGAATAGGTATAATTTCTTCTTTGTATGTTTGGTAAGTTCCCCAGTGAAACCATCTAGTTCTGGACTTCTGTTTGCAGGGAGCTCTTTAATTACAGATTTTTTCACTTCTAGGGATCAGTCTGTACAAATTGTCTGTTTCTTCTTGACCCAGTCTTGACAGACTGTATGTTTCTAGAAGGTTGTCCATTTCTTCTAGGTTGTCCAATTTGTTGGCATGTAACTGTTCATAATATTCTCACAATTTTTCCATAGTATCTGTTTTTACTTGTCTTTTATTTCTCATTTTGTTTATTTGTGTCCTCTCTCTTTTCTTGGTGAGCCTGGCTAGAGATCTGTCAATTTTATTTATCTTTTCAGAAAACCAGCTCTTGGTTTTTATTGATCTTTTCTATTGGTTTTTATCTCTATTTTACTTATTTCCTCTCTGATCATTATTTCCTTACTTCTGCTGACTTTTGGTTTTGGTTGTTATTCTTTTTCTGATTCTTTTAGATGGCAGGTTAGATTGTTTATTTGTAATTTTTCTTGCTTCTTGAGGAAGGCATGTATCACTATGAACCTCCTTCTTAGAATTGCTTTTGCTGCATCCCATAGATTTTGGAAATTTGTGTTTTCATTTTCATTTGTCTTTATTTTTTTTTCTTTTTTTCTTTTTTTTTTTGGCGGTACTTGGGCCTCTCACTGTTGTGGCCTCACCTGTTGCGGAGCACAGGCTCTGGATGCGCAGGCCCAGCGTCCATGGCCCACGGGCCCAGCCGCTCCGCGGCATGTGGGATCCTCCCGGACCAGGGCACGAACCTGTGTCCCCTGCATCGGCAGGCGGACTCTCAACCACTGTGCCACCAGGGAGGCCCTTGTCTTTATTTTCTGATTTCTTCTTTGGTTTCGTCATTTCTAGTAGCATGTTGTTTACTCTCCATGTGTTCTTATTTTTTCTTTGGTTAATTTCTAGTTTCAAACCATTGTGGTCAGAAAAGGTGCTTGAAATAATTTTTATCCTCTTAAATTTCTTGAGGTTTGTTTTGTCACCTAGTAGGTGATCTATTCTAATGAATGTTCCATGCGCGCTTGAAAAGAATTTGTATTCTTTGGGGGTGGGGAGGAATGTACTGTCCTGTAGATGTCAATTAAGTCCAACTAGTCTCATGTGTTATTGAAGATTTCTGTTGACTTATTGATTTTCTGTCTTGATAATCTGTCCATTGTTGTCAGTGGGGTGTTAAAGTGTCCTATTATTGTATCAATAGTATTGTTAATTTCTCCCTTTATGTCTGTTAGTATTTTATGTATTTAGGCCTTTCTATCCTGGGTGCATGTGTTAACAAATGTAATCCTTTTATCACTATATAATGCCCTTCTTTATCTGTCTTTATGGCCTTTGTTTTAAAGTCTATTTTGTCTGAGATAAGTAGGCTATCCCTGCTTTCCTTGTCATTTCCGTTTGCATGAAATATCATTTTCCATGCCCTCAATTTCAGGCTGTGTCTTTCACCCTGAAGGGAGTCACCTGTAGGCAGCATATTGCAGGTTTTTGGTTTTTTAATCCAATATGCCACTCTGCCTTTTGATCAGAGCATTTAGTCCATTGACATTTAAAGTAATTATTTATAGGTTTGTACTTATTGCCATTTTAATCCTTGTTTTCTAGTTGTTTTTGTAGTTCATTGTTCATTACTCTTTATGTTTTTCCCATTATGGTTTGATTTTCTTTTGTAGTATGCTTGGGTTCCTTTCTTTTTGATTTTTGTGAATCTATTGTATGTTTTTGATTTGTGGTTACCATGTAGGTCAAATATGTTAACCCATAACTATATCTACTTGCTTTAAACTGATAGTCATACAAGTTCAAACACATTCTAAAAGATCTACATTCTTATATCCCCTTTCCCCACATTTTGTGATTTTGATATCTTATTTTGCAACTTCATGTTTACCTTTTTACTGTTTATTGTAGTTATAGTTATTTATACAATTTGTAAAATCTATGTACTGGCTTATTCAAGTGATCTTCAATCCTCTCTTATATTTTCCTTTGCTGTTGTGTTTTTCTCTTTCCTATAGATTCTTGCCTCTTTTCCATTTAGAGAAGACCCTTCAATATTTCTTTTAGGGTAGGTTTAGTGTTGCTGAATTCTTTCAGTTTTTGCTTGTATGAGAAGTTCTTTCTCTCCTAAGTGATAATCTTGCTGGGTAGAGTATCCTAGGTTGCAGGTTTTCTTTTTCAGAACTGTGCATATATCATGCCACTCCCTTCTGACCTGCAAGGTTTCTGCAGAGAAATCAGCTGATAATCTTATGGAAGTTCCCTTGTAACTGACTCTGTTTATCTCCTGCTGCCATTAGAATCCTTTGTCTTTAAATTTTTCCATTATAATTATGATATGACTTGGTATTGGTCTGTTTGGGTCCATCATGTTTGGGACCCTCTGTGCTTCATGTATCTGGATATCTGTTTCCTTCTTTAGGTTTGGGAAGTTTTCAGCCATAATTTCTTGAAATACATTTTTTGATCCCCCTCCCCCTTCCTTCAGAAACCCTGTTATGGGCAGGTTGGTGCTTTTTATGTTATCCCATAGATCTTGTATGTTGCTTTCATTATTTTAATTCTTCTGTCTGCTGTTCTGATGAGATGATTTCCATTATCCTGTCTTCCAGATCACTTATTGTTCTTCTGTGTCATTTATTCTGTTATAATTGAATTATCTATTTTTGAGTTCATCTTTATGGCTTCTAGTTCCTTGTCACAGTGGTCTGCATTTATATTGATAATCTTAATTCAGTTAGTGTTTTTAATACCTCCTTTTTGAACTCATGGTCTAGTAAACTGGTGAGCTATGTTTCATTATTTTTTCTTTTAGGAGATTTCTCTTGTTCTCTTAATTGGGAGTAGGTCCTCTGCCTTTTCATTTCACTTAAGTTTCTCTGTCTCTGTAAACTTTAGGAGAAACAGTTATCTATTGTGGTTTTGAAGGGGTGTTATTTATGTGGGAGCATACCTGTGTAGACTGTGCATGTCCAATGTTTTTGGTGCGAGGGCTGGTTGTGGCATGAATGCCAGCCACTGCTTTCTCAGGGTGTGCTGGCTGTTATCCCCTTGATAGGGAGTGTAGTTTGTGTTGTATTATCTAGAGCCTGTGCAGGATGTGAGGTGGGGCTTCCTCTCCTCTGTTGCTATCACTGTCCTGTCAGGGATGGTATCTGCTCCCCAATTATTGGATTAGAAGCCCTCATGGTCAGATTCAATCATGCTCCATTGCCCTTGAGTGTGTGCCCTGGCCCAAAGGAGGTGATTGCTGAAGCAAGTGAGGCCCATGTGTTCACAGAGGACCTATGTGCCACCTGTGTATACATGTGCAGTTCTGCTCAGAAGCAGCCCAAGGTCATGTCCTTTTCTCTGTGTGTGACCCATATCTAGGGCAAGGCTGCTGTGAAGTAGGCTGTGACTGGGGGTTAGGGCGTTGTGGGTGGAGGTATTGTTATAGCTGTGCTGCCACCTGAGATCTGGGCTGCCACCTGAGTCTTCTCCCAGGATCTGCCTGCACCAGATCTAGCACTAAGCTTCTGTGTGTAATGGGCAGGGCCAGGGTGCTCTTGCTGGGAGAGTAACTGCTGTATACTTTTTGTTGTTGTTGTTGAATGTCTTTTTTTATTGAAGTGTAGTTGCTGTACAATATTATATAAGTTACAGGTATATAATATAGTGATCCATAATTTTTAAAGGTTGTATGCCATTTAGTTATTATAAAATATTGGCTATATTCCCTGTGTTGTACAATATATACTTGTAGCTTATTTTATAACTAGTAGTTTGTACCTCTCACTTTCCTACCCCTATATTTCCCCTCCCCCTATATTTCCCCTCCCCCTATATTTCCCCTCCCCCTTCCCTCTTCCCACTGGCAACCACTAGTTTGTTCTCTGTATCTGTGAGTCTGCTTCTTTTTTGTTATATTCACTAGTTTGTTGTATGTTTTAGATTACACATATAAGTGATATCATACAGTATCCTGAATGGGAGAAAATATTTGTAAATGACTAGACAGATAAGGGATTAATAGCCAACCTTATGTGAACAGCTCATAAAACTCAAAAAATCAAACAACCAATTAAAAATGGTCAGAAGAACTGAATAGACAATTTCCCAGAAAGAAAATGCAGATAGCCAACAGGCACATGAGAAGATACTCAACATCACTAATCATCAGGGAAATGCAAATCAAAACCACAATGAGATGTCACCTCACACGTGTCAGAATGGCTATCATCAAAAAACACAAATAACAAATGTTGGTGAGGTTGTGGAAAAGGAAAAAAATCCTTGTACACTGCTGCTGGGAATGTAAACTGGTGCACAGCCACTGTAGAAAACAGTATGGAGATTGCTCAAAAAACTAAAAATAGAAGTACTGTGTGACCCAGCAATTCCACCCCTGGGTACCTATCAAAAAAACACAAAAACACTATTCAAAAAGATACATGCACCCCGATGTTTATAGCAGCATAATTTACAGTTGCCAAGATATGGAAGCAACCTAAGTGTCTATCAACAGATGAGTAGATAAAGAAGATGTGGTATGTGTATATATACACAATGGAATGCTGGTCAGCTTTAAAGTGAAATTTTGCCATTTGCAGCAGCATGGATGGACTTGGAAGCGTTAAGTGAAATAAGTCTGACAGAGAAAGACCGCTGTGTACTTCTGAGTGCACTGACAATGGCCCCACCCAGACCACACCCCAGTCCCTCCAGGCTGTCTCTGAATAGATAGATGAGTCCTCCTCCAGGACCTGTCTGCTTGAGATTCGGTGCTTAGCTGCTGTGCACATTTTTGGTGCTGCCCCATGCATGCGTTGACAGTGGTTGCTGTGGCCCCATCCATCACGTGGTTTGTGCTGACAGTGGCCTCAATGGCTCCACCTGGTTCACGTCCCAGGTGCCCCAGTCTGTCTCTGTGTTGCTGAACCAAGTCTTTGCCCATATATTGCATCTCGCTCTGGTATGGAGTGAGCAGGGCCAGGGTGTTTGCCCCTCTGGATTGGGAAGTGTGGCAAGGTGGCAGTTGCCAGTGCAAGGTGCTCTCTGCCCTGAGTGTCAGGAAGCCAGCATGCATACACTCTTTGTGAGTAGAGTCCTGGCTTTTCCTGCCCGTCTTTCTGTCTCAGTGGGTTTCCCAGTAGGCAAGGGGGCTTGGCTCCTCCACACAGGACCTCAGGACTGGGATGCCCAGATTGTGGCTCAGTCTGCTCACTCCCCAGGGAAAGGGTTCACCAGTGAGGACCTTCTCTTCCTACAGATCACTCCCTGGAGTATAGGTTCTGACCTGATGCCCTTTTTTTCTGTCCTACTTGCTTACATGGAGAACTTTCTTGCAGCTTTGGTTGTATAGGATCTCTTCGGCCAATTTCCAATTTTCCATGAGAATTGTTCCATATGTAGATGTATTTCTGATGCGTTTTTTGGGGGAGGTGGGCTCCATGTCCTCCTACTCTGCCATCTTAATTATTGTCTTGTATCCCCAGAGCATATTAATCTTATAACTGGAAGTTTGTACCTTTTGACCACCTTCATCCAATTTCCCCACCTCTGGCAACCACAAATCTGATACCTGTTTGTATGACTTTGGTTTTTTTAAGACTCAATATATCAGATCATACTATATTTGTTTTTCTTTCTCTGACTTATTTCACTTATCATAATGCCCTTGAGGACCATTCATGTTGTTGAAAATGGCAGGATTCCCTTCTTTTATGGCTGAATAGTACTCCATTGTCTATACATGCCACATTTTCTGTACCCTTTCATCTGTTGATAGCCATTTGTGTTGTTGCTATATCTTGGCTATTGTACGTAATGCTGCAGTGAACATGGGGATGCAGATATCTCTCTGGGATGGTGATTTTGTTTCCTTCATATGTTTACCCAGAAGGGGAATTTCTGGATCATATGGTAGCTCTATTTTTACTTTTTTGAGAAATCTCTATACAGGTTTTTATAGTGGCTGTACCAATTTACATTTCCACAGAGAGTGCACAAGTGTTCCCTTTTCACATCCTCACCAACACTTGTTGTTTCTTGTCTTTTTGATAATACCCATCCTAATAAGTGTGATGATTTCTCATTGTTTTGATTAGCATTTCTCTGATTAGTGATGTTGAACACCTTTTCAAGTACCAGTTAGCCATTCATATATCTTTGGGAAAATGTCTATTCAGATCCTCTGCCCTTTCTTTTTTTACTCAGATTGTTTCTTTGCTATTAAGTTGTGAGTTCTTTATATATTTGGGATATTAACCCCTTTTCAGATTTCAAAATATTTTCTCCCATTTCATAGGTCTTATTTTCGTTTTGTTGATTTCCTTTGCTGTGCAGAAGATTTTAGTTTGATGTAGTCCCACTCGCTTTTGCTTTTATTGCCTTTGTTTTGGGTGTCAAACCAGATCATTACCAAGACTGATGTCAAAGAGCTGACTCCTGTTTTATCTTCTAGGAGTTTTATGGTTTCATTTGTTACATTCAAGTCTTTAATCTATTTAATGATTTTGTGTGTATGGTGTAAGATAAGGGTCCAGCTTTATTTATTTTTTGCATGTAGCTGTCCAGTGTTCCAAGAATCATTTATTGAAAAGACGATCCTGTCCCCATTGTATATTCTTGGCTCCTTTGTACATTAATTGACCATATATATATGTTTGGTTTTGAGCTCTCTGTTCCATTGCTGTGTCTGTTTTTGTACCAATACCATACTACTTTGATTATTATAGTTTGGTAATATACTTAGAGATCAGGAATTGTGATGCTTCCAGCTTTGGTATTCTTTCTGAATATTGATTTGTCTATTCGGGGTCTCTTGTGGTTCCATACAAATCTTAGAATTGTGTGTTCTGTTTCTGTGAGAAATACTATTGGAATTTTGATAGTGACTGATTAAATCTCTAGATGATGTCAGGTAGTATGCACATTGGAAGAATTATTATTGTTAAAATCTATGAGCACAGAATAAATATTCCATTTATTTCTATCTTCAGTTTTATTCATCAGTGTCTTATAGTTATCAGTGTACAGGTCTCGCACCTCCTTGGTTAAATTTATTCCTAGGTATTTGCTTCCTTTTGATGCAACTGTAAATAGGATTATTTCAGTTTCTTGCAGCTTATTGTTAGCATATAGAAAATCAGCTGACATTTGTACATCTTTTCTTGAATCCTCCAACTTTAGTGAATTCATTGATTAGCTATAGCAGTTTCTTTGTTTTTGTTTTTGGAATCTTTAGGGTTTTCTAAATATATCTTCTGCAAATAAAGATTATCTTTTTTCCAGTTTGGATGCCAATGATAAACCAAACCTGCATTCTTGGAATGTACCCCACTTTTTATATATAGCTTGATTCAAAATATGTTTTTCAAACCCATTTCTATTATCACAAGTATTTTTATCTCCACAAAACATTTTGGTTTATAGTTTATTTGTAATGTCTTTGGTTATGGTAACAGGATAATGTTGGCATCACAAAATAGATGGACAGTCTTCCTTTATTTTGAAACAGTTTGTGTAGGCATGGTATTTCTTCCTTAAATACCTGATGAAATTTACCAGTGATAACATCTGTGCCCAGATTTTCTTCACAGCAAGCTTTTTAAATGTACTTTCAACTTATTTAATTGATATAAGGTTGTTTAGGTTTTATGTCTTCTTGAGGCAGTTTTCATAATTTGTTTTTCAAATAATTCATTTCACCCACCCTGATCATCAATTTTATTGGCATAACTTTGTCCATAATATTTTCTTATTATCTTTTGAATGTATGTAGGGTATCTTGTGATATTTCCTTTTATGGTTTTTATACTGATAATTTGTTCCTTTCCCCTTTTTTCTTGACAAGTTGTTTTATACAATTTATTGACCTTTTCAAAGAACTCAAGAAGAATGAACACAGAAGTTTAACAAAGAATTAGAAAATATAAACAACTAAATAGAACTGAAAAATATAACAACTGAAATAATACACTACAAGGAATCAGTAGTAGAATAGATGATACAGAGGAGCAAATCAATGAACTGAAAGACAGAGTAGGGGAAATCGCTGAACAGAAAAAAGAAATAATGAGGACAGTTTGGGAGCTCTGGGAAAACTTATAGCATATTAACTTTCACATTACAGGGATACAGGAATGCGAAGGTTGAGAGGAAGGGACAGTAAACTTACTGGAAGAAATAATAGCTGAAAACTTCCCTAACCTAGGAAAGAAAACAGACATCCAGGTCCAGGAAGCACAGAAAGACCCAAACAAGATCAACCCAAAGAGGTCTACAACAAAATACATTGTAATTAAAATGGCAAAAATTAAAGATAAAGAGAGAATCTTGAAAGCAGCAAGGGAAAAGCAACTAGTTATATATAAGGGAATGCCCATAAGAGTGTAAGCTAACTTTTCAGCAGAAACTGCAGGCCAGAGGTTAGTGACATTATATATTCTGAATTACTAAAGGAAAAATACTTATAACAAAGAACACTCTACCTGACAAGTCTTTCATTCAGATTTGAGGGAGAGATAAAGAGTTCTACAGACAGGCAAAAGCTAAAAGAGTTAAGCAGCATTAAACACGCTCTACAAGAAATGTTAAAAGAACTTCTAAGTGTAAAAGAACAGACTGCAAGTAGAAATATGAAAATTATGAAAGAATATCATTGGTAAAGGCAAATATACATAAAAGGCAGTAGATCAACCACGTATAATGCTAGTAGGAAGGTTAAAAAACAAAAGTATATCAACAACGAGTAGTTAATGGATACACAAAACGAAAAGATGTAAAATATAATGTCAAAACCAGTAAATGTGGAGGAAGGAGTAAAACACAAGGTTTCTAGAATGCATTAGAATTTAAGAGATTATCAGCCTAAAATAATCGTATATATGTTGCTGTGTATAAACCTGGTAAGCTCAAACCAAAAATCCATAATAGATACACAAAAAAGAGAAAGGAATCAAACATAACACTAAAGATTGTCATCAAATCATGACAGAAGAGAGCAAAGAAAGAAAGGGGGGAAAACTATTTAAAACAATGATAAAAAACAACCCCCTAAACATTTATCAAAATGGCAGTGTGTACTTACCTACCAATAACTATTCTAAATGTAATCATTTAGAATTAATTGTGTAATTTATCAGAATAAATGCTTCAATCAGAAGACAGTGGCTGACTGAATACAAAAACAAGACTCATACGCTGCCTGCAACAAATAGATACACTTCAGATCTAAAGACACACACAAACTGAACTTGAGGAGATGGAAAAGGGTATTCCATGTAACTGGAAATGATAAGACACCTGGAGAAGTAATATTTTATTGGACAAAATTGACTCTAAAGCAAAGACTTAAAAAAAGACAAAGGACATTACATAATGATAAAGGGAATAATCCAAAGAGAAATAATAATTATAAATGTACCCAACATAGGAGAACCTAAATACATAAAATAAACAAACATAAGAGGAGAAATTGATAGTAACATGATAATACTAGGGGACATTGACACCCCACTTACATCAATGGACAGATCGTCCAAACAAGATCAATAAGGAAACACTGGCTTTAAATGACATATTAGACTGCATGAACTTCTTAAAATTTTATATTGGAGTATATTTGATTTACAATGTTGTGTTAGTTTCAGGTGTACAGCAGAGTGATTTAGGTATGTAATACATATACATATATCTTTTTTTCAGATTCTGTTCCCACATAGGTTATTATAGAGTATTGAGTAGAGTTCCCTGTGCTATACAGTAGGTTCTTGTTGATTATCTATTTTATATATAGTAGTGTGTATATGTTAATCCCAGCCTTCTAATTTATCCCTCCCCAATCACCTTTCCCCTTTGGTAACCATAAGTTTGTTTTTTAAGTCTGTGAGTCTGTTTCTGTTTTGTAAATAAGTTCCTTTGTATCACTTTTTTTAGAATCCACATATAAATGATATTTGTCTTTCTCTGTCTGGCTTACTTCACTTAGTATGATAATCTATAGATCTATTCATGTTGCTGCAAATGGCATGATTTCATTCTTTTTTATGGCTGAGTAATATTCCATCGAATATATATACCACATCTTTTTTATCCATTCCCCTGTCCATGGACATTAAGGTTGCTTCCATATCTTGGCTATTGTAAATAGTGCTGCAGTGAACATTGTGGTGCATGTATCTTTTTGAAGTATGGTTTTCTCTGGATATATGCCCAGGAGGGGGATTGCTGGGTCATATGGTATAATAGTTCTATTTTTACTTTTTTAGGGAACCGCCATACTGTTCTCCATAGTGGCTGTATCAATTTACATTCCCACCAACAGTGCAAGAGGGTTCCCTTTTTTCCACACCCTCTCCAGCATTTGTTGTTTGTAGATTTTCTGATGATGCCCATTCTAACTGGTGTGAGGTGATACCTCATTGTAGTTTTGATTTGCACTTCTCTAATAATTAGTGATGTTGAGCAGCTTTTCATTTGCTTCTTGGCCATCTGTATGTCGTCTTTGGAGAAATGTCAGTTTAAGTCTTGTGCCCATGTTTTGATTGGGTTATATTTTTTGATATTGAGCTGCATGAGCTGTTTGTATATTTTGGAGATTAATCCCTCATCAGTTGCCTCGTTTCCCATTCTGTGTGTTGTCTTTTCATTTTGTTTATGGTTTCCTTTGGTGTGCAAAAGCTTTTAAGTTTAATCAGGTCCCATTTATTTATTTTTTTAATTTTCATAACTCTTTGAGTTGAATCCAAAAAGATATTGCTGCAATTTTTGTCACATTTCTGCTTATGTTTTCCTCTAAGAGTTTTATAGTATCCAGTCTTATATTTAGGTCTTTAATCCATTTTGAGTTTATTTTTATGTATGGTGTTAAAGAATGCTCTAATTTCATTCTTTTACATGTATCTGTCCAGTTTTCCCAAAACCACTTATTGAAGAGACTGTCTTTTCTTCATTGTATATTCTTGCCCCCTTTGTCATAGATTAATTGACCATAGGTGCATGGGTTTATTTCTGGGCTTTCTATCCTGTTCCATTGACCCATAATTCTGTCTTTGTACCATACTGTTTTGATTACTGTGGCTTTTAGTATAGTCTGAAGTCAGGGAGCCTGATTCCTCCAGCTTTGTTTTAATTTCTCAAGATTGCTTTGGGTATTTGGGGTCTTTTGTGTTTGTATACAAATTTTAAGATTGTTTTAGATCTGAAAAGAATGCCATTGGTAATTTGATAGGGATTGCATTGACTCTGTAGATTACCTTGGGTCATTTTGACAATATTGATTCTTCCAATCCAAGAACATGGTATACCTTTCCATCTGTTTGTCATCTTCAATTTCTTTCATCAGCTAGACCACATGAACTTGATATATATATAAAACAATCCATCCAAAAGCAGCAAAACACTCATTCTTTTCAAGTGTGCATAGAACATTCTCCAGGATAGATCACATGATAGGCCACAAAAAAATCTCATTACATTTTAAAAGATTGAAATCATATCAAGCATCATTTCTGACACCTTCCTTTCCATGAGACTGAAAACCAATAACAGGAAAAAATGCAAAAAAATACAAACAAGGAGGTACTTAAAACTATGCTACTAAACAAGCAACAGACCACTAAGGACATTTTTAAAATACATCAGAAATAATGTAGAAAGAAAAGAAAGTGGAACACAACAATTCAAAATCTAAGGCACACAGCAAAAGCACTTCTAAGAGGGAAGTTTATAACCATCTAAGCCTACTGCAAGAAAAAAGAAAAATTCTCAAAAAACCTAACGTTATACCAAAAAGGAACTAGAAGAGAAACAAAAAAATCCCAAAGTTAGTAGAAGGAAAGAAATGATAAAAATCAGAGCAGAAACAAATGAAATAGAGAATTTTAAAAATAGACAAGATCAATTAAACTAAATATAAACAAAATAAATAAACCTATAACCAGACTTCTCAAGAAAGACAGAAGACCCAAATCAATAAAATCAGAAATTAAAAAGTAACCACATAAATACAGTAACCACATAAATACAAAGGATCTTAAGACATGACAACAAACAATTATATACCAATAAAATTGAAATCCTAGAAGAAATACTCAAATTCCTAGAAATGTATTATCACCCAAGACTGGATCAGGAATAAATAGAAAATATGAACAGACCAATTACCAGTAATGAAATTGAATCGGTAATTTAAAAATTATCAAACAAAAATCCAAGACCAGATCCTTTCACAGGTGAATTCTACCAACATGTACAGAATAGGTAGTGCCTATTCTTCTCAAACTATTCCAAAAAAGTGAAGAGGAATGAATGAAAACTTCAAAACTTATTCAGCAAGGCATGATATCAAAACCAGACAAAGACAGCACAAAGAAAATTACCAAAATCACTGATTATAAATGCAAAAATCCATAACAAAGTAATAGCAAACCAAATTCAACAGTACAGTAAAAGGATCTAATGCCATGATCAAGTAGGATTATCCTGGGGATGCAAGAATGGTTCAATTTCTGCAAATCAACAGGATACACCCTACTAATAAACTGAAGAATAAAAATCATGATTATCTCAGCAGATGCATAGGAAGAGTTTGACAAAATTCAACATCCATTTATGATAAACTGTCAACAAAAGAGATGTAGAGGAAATGTACCATGGAGGTCAACATGATAAAGGCCATATATGTCAAACCTACAGCCAACAGAATACTTGATGGTGAAAAGTTAAACATTTTCTCTAAGATCAGGAAAGAGACAAGTATGCACAGTGGCGACACCCTTACTGTGCTCAAAAGCCACTGCAAACATAGCAATAAAAACATGTCATTTTCAAAAAAACACCACACTTTTATTCAACATTATTTGAAGTCCTAGCCACAGCAATCACACAAGTAAAAGAAATAAAAGGAATCCAAATTGGAAAGGAAGAAGTAAAACCATCTGTGTTTGCAGATAAGATGCTATATATAGAAGATCCTAAAGACATCACCAAAACCTATTAGAGCTAATAATTCATTAAGTTGCAGGATATAAAATCAATATAGAAATCTGTATTTCTATACATAAATAACAAGTGTCCAAAAGGGAAATTAAGAAAACAATCCCATTTACAATTGAGTCAAAAATGAAACAACTAGAAATAAATATCTGAAGAGTGAAAGACCTCAACTAAGAAAACCATAAGACACTGATGAAAGAAAAGGTGATAGAAATAGATGGAAAGATGGTATTTATGGATTGGAATAATTAATATTGTTAAAATGACCATACTACACATGGCAATCTACAGATTCACTGCAATCCCCATCAAAATGCCAATGGCAAATACCAGTGTTTTAGTCCTGTTTTTTCACAGGACTAAAATAATTCTAAAATTCGTATGGAAACAAAAACCCGAATATCCAAAACATTCTTGAGGAAGAACAAAGTTGGCAGTATGATACTCCCTAACTTCAACCTATACTACAAAGCTATAGTCATCAATTCAGTATGGTGCAGGCACAGAAAACAGACACATAAGTGAATGGAACAGGATAGAGAGCCCAGAAATTAACCACTCATAAGCTCATAAGTGGTCAGTCTTAAGCAAGGGATGAAAAAATATACAATGGGAGAAAAGACAGCCTCTTCAAAAAGTGGTGTTGGGAAAACTGGACAGCTACATGCAAAAGAATCAAATTAGACTACTTTCTCCACCAGACACAAAAATAAACTCAAAATGAATTAAAGACTTAAATGTAAAAATTGAAACCTTAAAACTTCTATAAGAAAATGCAGTATGTCCTTTGACATCTGCCTTGGAAATATTTTTTCGATATGTCTCCTCAGTGAAGAGAAACAAAAGCAAAAATAAACAAATGGGTGTACATCAAACTAAATCTTTTTGCTTAGCAAAAGAAACTATCTAAAAAAACTAGAAGGCTGCCTACTGAATGGAAGAAGATATTTGCTAAAGATATATCTGATTGGGGGTCAATATTCAAAATGTACGAAGAACTCATACAACTCAATGTCAAAAAACACACAACCAGATTAAAAAATGAGCAGAGGATCTGAATAGACGTTTGTCTGAAGAAGACATACAGATGGCCAACAGGCACATGGAAATATGCTCAACATCACTAATTATCAGGGAAATGCAAATCAAAACCACAATGAGATATCACCTCACACCTCTCAGAATGGCTTTATCAAAAATACAACATATACGTGTAGGCAAGGATGTGGAGAATAAGGAACACTTGAGCATTGCTGGTGGAAATGTAAATTGGTGTAGCCACTATGGAAAACACGACAGAAGTTCCTTAAAAAATTAAAACTAACATATAATCCAGCAATTCCATTTCTTGGTATTTTTCTGAGGTAAACAAAAACTAATTAGAAAAGGTATCTGCACCCCCATGTTCATTGCAGCATTATTTACAATAGCCGTTGCATAGAGGCAACCTAACTGTCCATTGATAGAATACTGGACAAAAAAGATACGATATGTGTACACACACATTTATATACATACACAATGGAATATCGCTCAGCCTTAAAAAATAATGAAATCTTGACATTGGCAACAACATGGTATTATCCTAAATGAAATAATTTTGATAGAGAAAGACAAATACCTTATGACTTCATGTGGAATCTAAAAAATAAATTCATAGAGAGATTGGGTTTCCAGTTGCCATATCTGGGGGCCGGGGCCAGGGGTAATTGGATGAAGGTAGTCAAAAGGTATAAACTTCCAATTGTAAAATAAGTAAGTACTAGGGATGTAATATACACATGATAAACATAATTAACACTTTTCTATGTTATATATCTGAAAAGAAGAGAGTAAATCCTAAGAGTTCTCATCACAAGAAAAAGTGTTTTTATTTTATTTTGTGTCTGTGTGAGATGATGGATGTTCACTAAACTTACTGTGGTAATCACACCATGATGTAAGTCAAGTCATGATGCATATATATGCAATGTACACATTACATATATATATATATAGTGCTGTATGTCAATCATATCTCTCAATAAAACTAGAAATAATGTTTCTTGTAGTCAGTTTAGTTTGGTGTGCTATTGGGATATTTAGGTCATTTGTTCTAAAGTAGCTATTGATATGATTTGATTTAAATCTACTATATTACTACTTCCTATTTTTCCCCTCTATTTTGCACCTCCTTTTCGGACTGTTATTTTTTTAGAGAGAATATTTTTTAAATTTCATGTTAGCTCTACAATTGACTTATAAGCTATACGTGTGTGTGTGTATTCAGTGGTTACTCTAGAGTTTAGAGGCAAACCTTCAAACAATACTAATCTCTTCATGTATAGTAAGAACACCTGTAAAAGTTTACTTTTACTTCTCCTCTCCTGGTGTTTGCATACATTTTGTCTCTACATATTATAAGTTATGATGTACATTGGTTTAAATGGTCAATTGCTTTTATGTGTGTATTTCTACAAAACTTTATGGACCTGAAACTAACACAACATTGTTAACCAACTATACTCCAATATAAATTAAAAAAAAAAAACTTCATGGGGGGATCTTCAAGATGGCGCAGGAGGAAGACATGGAAATCACCTTCCTCCCCACAAACACATCAAAAATACATCTACATGTGGAGCAACTCCTACAGAACACCTACTGAACACTGGCAGAAGACCTCAGACTTCCCAAAAGGCAGAAAACACCCATGAACCTAGGTAGGGCAAAAGAAAAAACAGAGACAAAAGAGTAGGGACAAGACCTGCACCTCTCGGAGCTGTGAAGGAGGAAAAATTTCTACACACTAGGAAGCCCCTTCACTGGCAGAGACGGGGATTAGGCAGGGAGGAAGCTTCGGAGCCACAGAGGAGACCACAGCAACAGGGATTCATAAGGCAAAGTGGAGAGATTCCCACACAGAGGATCAGTGCCAACCAGACTCACCAGCCTGAGAGGCTTGTCTGCCCAACCTCCAGGGCGGGTAGGGGTTGGGAGCTGAAGCTTGGGCTTTGGAGGTTAGATCCCAGAGAGAGGACTGGGGTTGGCTGCATGAGGACAACTTGAAGGGGGCTAGTGTGCCACAGTTAGCCGGGAGGGAGTCAGAGAAAAAGTCTGGAACTGCCTAAGAGGCAAGAGACCATTGTTTTGGGGTGTGCGAGGAGAGGGGATTCCTTCCCATCTGCCCACAGAAGGCAGAGCACTGCCTAAACGAACTTCAGAGATGAGCACAAGCCATGGCTATCAGCTCAGACCACAGAGACAGGCATGAAATGCTAACGCTGCTATTGCAGCCACCAAGAATCCTGTGTGCAAGCACAGGTCACTATCCACACCCCACTCACCTGGGAGCCTGTGCAGCCCGCCACTGCCAGGGTCCCATGATCCAGGGACAACTTCCCCAGGACAACACATGGTGCAACTCAGGCTATTGCAATGTCACATCAGCCCACTGCTGCAGGCTCGCCCCCACATTCTAACCATGACTACTGTACCACTTCGTACCCCCGGCCTGAATGACCAAGAGCCCCCTAATCAGCCTCTGTTTTAACCCCCACCTGTCTGGGTGGGAAACAGATGCCTGAGGGCGACCTACACGAAGAAGTGGGGCCAAAACAAAAGCTGAACCCCAGGAGCTGTGTGAACAAAGAAGAAAAAGGGAAATTTTTCCCAGCAGCCTCAGGAGCAGTGGATTAAATCCCCACAATCAACTTAATGTACCCTGCATCTGTAGAATACCTGAATACACAATGAGTTGTCCCAAAACTGAGGCAGTGGATTTGGGGATCAACTGTAGGCTTGGGGTTTGCTGTCTGTGACTGATTTATTTCTGATTTTTATGTTTACCTTAGTTTAGTTTTTAGCGTGTGTTATTAGTGGATTTGTTTATTGGTTTGGTTGCTCTCTTCTTTTTTTATTTTTCTTTTATTTTAACAATTGTTTCTTTATTGTTTTCTTCCTTTTCTTCTGAGCTGTGTGGCTGACAGGGTCTCAGTGCTCTGGCCTAGTGGCAGGCCTGAGCCTCTGAGGTGGGAGGGGCAAATTCAGGACACTGGACCACCAGAGAACTCCCAGCCCCAGGTAATATCAGTCAGCAAGAGCTCTCCCAGAGATCTCCATCTCAACGCTAAGACCCAGCTCCATCCAAAGGCCAGCAAACTCCAGTGCTGGATGCCCCATGACAAGCAATTAGCAAGACAGGAACACAAACCCACCCATTAGCAGAGAGGCTGCCTAAAATCATAATAAGTTCACAGACACCCCAAAACACACCACTGGACATGGTCCTGCCCACCAGAAAGACAAGCCCCATGCAGCAGAACACAGGCACCAGTCCCCTCCACCAGGAAGCCTACACAGCCACTAAACCAACCTTAGCCACTGGGAGCAGACACCAAAAACAATGGGAACTAAGAACCTGCAGCCTGCAAAAAAGGAGCCCCAAACACAGTAAGTTAAACAAAATGAGAAGACAGAAAAATATGCAGCTGATGAAAGAGCCAGGTAAAAACCCACCAGACCAAACAAAGGAAGAGGAAATAGGCAGTCGACCTGAAAAAGATTCAGAGTAATGATAGTTAAGATGATCCAAAATCTTGGAAATAGAATGGAGAAAAAACAAGAAATGTTTAACAACCTAGAAAAATGAAAAGAGTAAACAAACAATGATGAACAACACAATAAATGAAATTAAAAATTCTCTAGAAGAAATCAATAGCAGAATAACTGAGGCAGAAGAACGGATAAATGACCTGGAAGATAAAATAGTGGAAATAACTACTGCAGAGCAGAATAAAGAAAAAAGAATGAAAAGAATTGAGGACATTCTCAGAGACCTCTGGGACAACATTAAATGCACCAACATTCGAATTATAGGGGTCTCAGAAGAAGAGGAGAAAAAGAAAAGCTCTGAGAAAATATTTGAAGAGATTATAGTTGAATACTTCCTTAACATGGGAAAGGAAATGGTCAGTCAAGTCTAGGAAGTGCAGGGATTCCCACACAGGATAAATCTAAGGAGAAACACACTGAGACACATATTAATTAAACTATCAAAAATTAAATACAAAGAAAAAATATTAAAAGCAGCAGGGGAAAAACAACAAATAACATACAAGGAAACCCCCCTATAAGGTTAACAGCTGATCTTTCAGCAGAAACTCTGCAAGCCAGAAGGGAGTGGCAGGACATATTTAAAGTGATGAAGGAGAAAAACCTACAACCAAGATTACTCTACACAGCAAGGACCTCATTCAGATTTGACAGAGAAATTAAAACCTTTATAGATAAGCAAAAGTTAAGAGAATTCAGCACCACCAAACCAGCTTTGACAAAAATGCTAAAGGAACTTCTCTAGGCAAAAAACACAAGAGAAGGAAAAGACCTACAAAAACAAACCCAAACAATTAAGAAAATGGGAATAGGAACATACATATCAATAATTACCTTAAATGTAAGTGGATTAAGTGCTCCAACCAAAAGACATAGACTGGCTGAACGGATACAAAAACAAGACCCATATATATGCTGTCTACAATAGATGCACCTCAGATCTAGGGACACATACAGACTGAAAGTGAGAGGATGGAAAAAGATATTCCATGCAAATGGAAATCAAAAGAAAACTGGAGTAGCAATTCTCATATCAGACAAAATAGACTTTAAAATAAAGACTATTACAAGAGACAGAGAAGGACACTACAGAATGATCAAGGGATCAATCCAAGAGCAAGATATAACAATTGTAAATATTTATGCACCCACAAAGGAGCACCTCAGTGCATAAGGCAAATGCTAACAGCCATAAAAGGGGAAATCGACAGTAACACAGTCATAGTAGAGGACTTTAACAACCCACTTTCACCAATGGACAGATCATCAAAATTGAAAGTAAATAAGGAAACAAAAGCTTTAAATGATACACTAAACAACATGGACTTAATTGATATATATAGGACATTCTGTCCAAAAACAGTAGAATACACTTTCTTTTCAAGTGCTCATGGAACGTTCTCCAGGATACATCATATCCTGGGACACAAATCAAGCCTTGGTAAAATTAAGAAAATTGAAATCGTATCAAGCATCTTTTTTTTTAAACATCTTTATTGGGGTATAATTATTTTACAATGGTGTGTTAGTTTCTGCTTTATAACAAAGTGAATCAGTTATACATATACATATGTTCCCATATGTCTTCCCTCTTGCGTCTCGCTCCCTCCAACTCTCCCTATCCCACCCCTCTAGGCTGTCACAAAGCACCGAGCTAATATCCCTGTGCCTTGCGGCTGCTTCCCCCTAGCTATCTACCTTACTACGTTTGTTAGTGTGTATATGTCCATGACTCTCTCTCGCCCGGTCAAAGCTCACCCTTCCCCCTCCCCATATCCTCAAGTCCGTTCTCCAGTAGGTCTGCGTCTTTATTCCTGTCTTACCCCTAGGTTCTTCATGACATTTTTTTTTCCTTAAATTCCATATATATGTGTTAGCATACGGTATTTGTCTTTTTCTTTCTGACTTACTTCACTCTGTATGACAGACTCTAGGTCTATCCATCTCATTACAAATAGCTCAATTTCATTTCTTTTTAAGGCTGAGTAATATTCCATTGTATATATGTGCCACATCTTCTTTATCCATTCATCCGATGATGGGCGCTTAGGTTGCTTCCATCTCCGGGCTATTGTAAATAGAGCTGCAATGAACATTTTGGTACATGACTCTTTTTGAATTTTGGTTTTCTCAGGGTATATGCCCAGTAGTGGGATTGCTGGGTCATATGGTAATTCTATTTGTAGTTTTTTAAAGGAACCTCCATACTGTTCTCCATAGTGGCTGAACCAATTCACATTCCCACCAGCAGTGCAAGAGTGTTCCCTTTTCTCCACACCCTCTCCAGCATTTATTGTTTCTAGATTTTTTGATGATGGCCATTCTGACTGGTGTGAGATGATATCTCATTGTAGTTTTGATTTGCATTTCTCTAATGATTAATGTTGAGCATTCTTTCATGTGTTTGTTGGCATTCTGTATATCTTCTTTGGAGAAATGTCTATTTAGGTCTTCTGCCCATTTTTGGATTGGGTTGTTTGTTTTTTTGTTATTGAACTGCATGAGCTGCTTGTAAATTTTGGAGATTAATCCTTTGTCAGTTGCTTCATTTGCAAATATTTTCTCCCATTCTGAGGGTTGTCTTTTGGTCTTGATTATGGTTTCCTTTGCTGTGCAAAAGCTTTGAAGTTTCATTAGGTCCCATTTGTTTCTTTTTGTTTTTATTTCCATTACTCTAGGAGGTGGGTCAGAAAGGATCTTGCTGTGATTTATGTCATAGAGTGTTCTGCCTATGTTTTCCTCTAAGAGTTTGATAGTTTCTGGCCTTACATTTAGGTCCTTAATCCATTTCGAGCTTATTTTTGTGTATGGTGTTAGGGAGTGATCTAATCTCATACTTTTACATGTAGCTGTCCAGTTTTCCCAGCACCATTTATTGAAGAGGCTGTCCTTTCTCCACTGTACATTCCTGCCACCTTTATCAAAGATAAGGTGTCCATATGTGCGTGGGTTTATCTCTGGGCTTTCTATCCTGTTCCATTTCTCTATCTTTCTGTTTTTGTGCCAGTACCATACTGTCTTGATTACTGTAGCTTTGTAGTATAGTCTGAAGTCAGGGAGCCTGATTCCTCCAGCTCCTTTTTTCGTTCTCAAGATTGCTTTGGCTATTCGGGGTCTTTTGTGTTTCCATACAAATTGCGAAATTTTTTGTTCTAGTTCTGTGAAAAATGCCAGTGGTAGTTTGATAGGGATTGCATTGAATCTGTAGATTGCTTTGGGTAGTAGAGTCATTTTCACAATGTTGATTCTTCCCATCCAAAAACATGGTATATCTCTCCATCTATTTGTATCTTCTTTAATTTCTTTCATCAGTGTCTTATAATTTTCTGCATACAGGTCTTTCGTCTCCTTAGGTAGGTTTATTCCTAGATATTTTGTTCTTTTTGTTGCAATGGTAAATGGGAGTGTTTTCTTGATTTCACTTTCAGATTTTTCATCATTAGTATATAGGAATGCCAGAGATTTCTGTGCATTAATTTTGTATCCTGCTACTTTACCAAATTCATTGATTAGCTCTAGTAGTTTTCTGGTAGCATCTTTAGGATTCTCTATGTATAGTATCATGTCATCTGCAAACAGTGACAGCTTTACTTCTTCTTTTCCGATTTGGATTCCTTTTCTTCTCTGATTGCTGTGGCTAAAACTTCCAAAACAATGCTGAATAAGAGTGGTGAGAGTGGGCAACCTTGTCTTGTTCCTGATCTTAGTGGAAATGCTTTCAGTTTTTCACCATTGAGGATGAGGTTTGCTGTGGGCTTGTCATATATGGCCTTTATTATGTTGAGGAAAGTTCCCTCTATGCCTACTTTCTGCAGGGTTTTTATCATAAATGGGTGTTGAATTTTGTCAAAAGCTTTCTCTGCATCTATTGAGATGATCATATGGTTTTTCTCCTTCAATTTGTTAATATGGTTTATCACATTGATAGATTTGCATATATTGAAGAATCCTTGCATTCCTGGAATAAACCCCACTTGATCATGGTGTATGATCCTTTTAATGTGCTGTTGGATTCTGTTTGCTAGTATTTTGTTGAGGATTTTTGCATCTATGTTCATCAGTGATATTGGCCTGTAGTTTTCTTTCTTTGTGACATCCTTGTCTGGTTTTGCTATCAAGGTGATGGTGGCCTCGTAGAAGGAATTTGGGAGTGTTCCTCCCTCTGCTATATTTTGGAAGAGTTCGAGAAGGATAGGTGTTAGCTCTTCTCTAAACGTTTGATAGAATTCACCTGTGAAGCCATCTGGTCCTGGGCTTTTGTTTGTTGGAAGATTTTTAATCACAGTTTCAATTTCAGTGCTTGTGATTGGTCTGTTCATATTTTCTATTTCTTCCTGATTCAGTCTTGGCAGGTTGTGCATTTCTAAGAATTTGTCCATTTCTTCCAGATTGTCCATTTTATTGGCATAGTTGCTTGTAGTAATCTCTCATGTTTTTTATATTTCTGCAGTGTCAGTTGTTACTTCTCCTTTTTCATTTCTAATTCTATTGATTTGAGTCTTCTCCCTTTTTTTCTTGATGAGTCTGGCTAGTGGTTTATCTATTTTGTTTATCTTCTCAAAGAACCAGCTTTTAGTTTTATTGATCTTTGCTATCGTTTCCTTCATTTCTTTTTCATTTATTTCTGATCTGATTTTTATGATTTCTTTCCTTCTGCTAGCTTTGGGGTTTTTTTGTTCTTATTTCTCTAATTGCTTGAGGTGCAAGGTTAGGTTGTTTATTCGAGATGTTTCCTGCTTCTTAAGGTGGGCTTGTATTGCTATAAACTTCCCCCTTAGAACTGCTTTTGCTGCATCCCATAGGTTTTGGGTCGTTGTGTCTCCATTGTCATTTGTTTCTAGGTTTTTTTATTTCCTCTTTGATTTCTTCAGTGATCACTTCATTATTAAGTAGTGTATTGTTTAGCCTCCATGTGTTTGTATTTTTTACAGATCTTTTCCTGTAATTTATATCTAGTCTCATGGCATTGTGGTCAGAAAAGATACTTGATACAATTTCAATTTTCTTAAATTTACCAAGGCTTGATTTGTGACCCAAGATATGATCTATCCTGGAGAATGTTCCATGAGCACTTGAGAAAAATGTGTATTCTGTTGTTTTTGGATGGAGTGTCCTATAAATATCAATTAAGTCCATCTTGTTTAATGTATCATTTAAAGCTTGTGTTTCCTTATTTATTTATAAATATCAATTAAGTCCATCTTGTTTAATGTATCATTTAAAGCTTGTGTTTCCTTATTTATTTTCATTTTGGATGATCTGTCCATGGGTGAAAGTGGGGTGTTAAAGTCCCCTACTATGAATGTGTTACTGTCGATCTCCCCTTTTATGGCTGTTAGTATTTGCCTTATGTATTGAGGTGCTCCTATGTTGGGTGCATAAATATTTACAATTGTTATATCTTCTTCTTGGATCGATCCCTTGATCATTATGTAGTGTCCTTCTTTGTCTCTTTTAATAGTCCTTATTTTAAAGTCTATTTTGTCTGATATGAGAATTGCTACTCCAGTTTTCTTTTGATTTCCATTTGCATGGAATATCTTTTTCCATCCACTTACTTTCAGTCTGTATGTGTCTCTAGGTCTGAAGTGGGTCTCGTGTAGACAGCATATATAAGGGTCTTGTTTTTGTATCCATTCAGCCAATCTGTGTCTTTTGGTGGGAGCATTTAGTCCATTTACATTTAAGGTAATTATCGATATGTATGTTCCTATTCCCATTTTCTATATTGTTTTGGGTTCGTTATTATAGGTCTTTTCCTTCTGTTGTGTTTCTTGTCTAGAGAAGTTCCTTTAGCATTTGTTGTAAAGCTGGTTTGGTGGTGCTGAACTCTCTCAGCTTTTGCTTGTCTGTAAAGGTTTTAATTTCTCCATCAAATCTGAATGAGATCCTTGCAGGGTAGAGTAGTCTTGGTTGCAGGTTTTTCTCCTTCATCACTTTCAGTATGTCCTGCCACTCCCTTCTGGCTTGTAGGGTTTCTGCTGAGAGATCAGCTGTTAACCTTATGGGGATTCCCTTGTGTGTTATTTGTTGTTTTTCCCTTGCTGCTTTTAATATGCTTTCTTTGTATTTAATTTTTGACAGTTTGAATAATATGTGTCTTGGCGTATTTCTCCTTGTATTTATCCTGTATGGGACTCTCTGTGCTTCCTGGACTTGATTAACTGTTTCCTTTCCCATATTAGGGAAGTTTTCAACTATAATCTCTTCAAATATTTTCTCAGTCCCTTTCTTTTTCTCTTCTTCTTCTGGAACCCCTATAATTCGAATGTTGGTGCGTTTAATGTTGTCCCAGAGGTCTCTGAGAATGTCCTCAGTTCTTTTCATTCTTTTTTCTTTATTCTGCTCTGCAGTAGTTATTTCCACTATTTTATCTTCCAGGTCACTTATCCGTTCTTCTGCCTCAGTTATTCTGCTATTGATCCCATCTAGAGTACTTTTAATTTCATTTATTGCGTTGTTCATCGTTGCTTGTTTCATCTTTATTTCTTCTAGGTCCTTGTTAACTGTTTCTTGCATTTTGTCCATTCTACTTCCAAGATTTTGGATCATCCTTACTATCATTATTCTGAATTCTTTTTCAGGTAGACTGCCTATTTCCTCTTCATTTGTTAGGTCTGGTGCATTTTCATCTTGCTCCTTCATCTGCTGTGTGTTTTTCTGTCTTCTCATTTTGCTTATCTTACTGTGTTTGGGGTCTCCTTTTTGCAGGCTGCACGTTCGTAGTTCCCGTTGTTTTTGATGTCTGTCTCCAGTGGCTAAGGTTGTTTCAGTGGGTTGTGTAGGCTTCCTGGTGGAGGGGACTGGTGCCTGTGTTGTGGTGGATGAGGCTGGATCTTGTCTCTCTAGTGGGCAGGTTCACGTCTGGTGGTGTGTTTTGGGGTGTCTGTGGCCTTACTGTGATTTTAGGCAGCCTCTCTGCTAATGGGTGGGGTTGTGTTCCTGTTTTGCTAGTTGTTTGGCATAGGTTGTCCAACACTGTGGCTTGCTGGTCGTTGAGTGAAGCTGGGTGCTGGTGTTAAGATGGAGGTCTCTGGGAGATTTTCACCGTTTGATATTATGTGGAGCTTGGAGGTCTCTTGTGGACCAGTGTCCTGAAGTTGGCTCTCCTACCTCAGAGGCAGAGCCCTGACTCCTGGCTGGAGCACCAAGAGCCTTTCATCCACACGGCTCAGAATAAAAGGGAGAAAAAGTAGAATTAGTAGAAGTATGAGGTAAGAAAGAAGGAAAGGAGGAAAGGTAGGAAGGAAGAAAGAAGCAAAGAAGGAAAGAAAGGATGGAGGGAGGAAGGAAGGAAGGAAGGAGGGAAAGAAGGAAAAAAGACAGAAAGAAAGAAGATACAGTAAAAATAAAATAAAGTATAATATAGTTATTGAATTAAAAAATATTTAGAAAAAAAAAAAGGGACGGATAGAACCTTAGGACAAATGTTGGAAGCAAAGCTATACGGAGAAAATCTTACACAGAAGCATACACATACACCTTCACAAAAAGAGGTAAAGGGGGAAAAATCATAAATCTTGCTCTCAGAGACCACCTCCTCAATTTGGGGTGATTCGTTGTCTAAAGGAGGGAAGGAAGGAAGGAAAGAAAGAAAGAAAGAACGAAGGTAAAGTATAATAAAGTTATTACAATTAAAATTAATTATTAAGAAAAAAAATTTTTTTTAAAAACCATGGACGGATAGAGCCCTAGGACAAATGGTGGAAGCAAGAGTATACAGACAAGATCTCACACAGAAGCATACACGTACACATTCACAAAAAGAGGAAAAGGGAAAAAAATCATAGATCTCGCTCCTAAATTCCACCTCTTCAATTTGGGATCATTCCTTGTCTATTCAGGTATTCCAGAGATGCAGGGTATATCAAGTTGATTGTGGAGCTTTAATCCGCTGCTTCTGAGGCTGCTGGGAGAGATTTCCCTTTCTCTTCTTTTTCTCACAGCGCACAGGAGCTCAGCTTTGGATTTGGCCCTGCCTCTGCGTGTAGGTCGCTGGAGGGCGTCTGTTTTTTGCTCAGACAGGACGGGGTTAAAGGAGCCGCTGATTCAGGGGCTCCGGCTCACTCAGGCCGCGGGTGGCGGGGGGAAGGAGGGGCACTGCGTGCGGGGCGGGCCTGCGGCGTCAGAGGTGGCGTGACGTTGCACCAGCCTGAGGCCCGCCGTGCGTTCTCCCGGGGAAGTTGTCCCTGGATCCCGGGAACCTGGCAGTGGTGGGCTGCACAGGCTCCGCGGAAGAGGGGTGTGGTGAGTGACCTGTGCTCGCACACAGACCCCTTGGTGGCGGCAGCAGCAGCCTTAGGGTCTCCCGCCCGTCTCTGGGGTCCGCGCTTTTAGGCCCGTCTCTGGGGTTGGCGCTTTTAGCCGCGGCTCGCACCCGTCTCTGGAGTTCCTTTAAGCAGCGCTCTTAAACCCCTCTCCTCGCGCACCAGGAAACAAAGAGGGAAGAAAAAGTCTCTTGCCTCTTCGGCAGGTGCAGGCTTTTCCCCGAACTCCCTCCCGGCTAGTCGTGGTGCACTAACCCCTTCAGGCTATGTTCAAGCCGCCAACCCCAGTCCTCTCCCTGCGCTCCATCCAAAACCGAAACCCAAGCCTCAGCTCGCAGCCCCGCCCGCCCCGGCGGGTGAGCAGACAAGCCTCTCGGGCTGGTGAGTGCCGGTCGGCACCGATCCTCTGTGCGGGAATCTCCCCGCTTTGCCCTCCGCACCCGTCGCTGTGCACTACTCCGCGGTCCCGAAGCTACCCCCTCCGCCTCCCGCTGTCTCCGCCCGCGGAGGGGCTTCCTTGTGTGTGGAAACTTTTCCTCCTTCACAGCTCACTCCCACTGGTGCAGGTGCCGTCCTTATTCTTTTGTCTCTGTTTTTTCTTTTTTTCTTTTGCCCTACCCAGGTACGTGGGGAGTTTCTTGCCTTTTGGGAGGTCTGAGGTCTTCTGCCAGCCTTCAGTAGGTGTTCTGTAGGAGTTGTTCCACGTGTAGATGTATTTCTGGTGTATCCGTGGGGAGGAAGGCGATCTCCGCGTCTTACTCTTCCGCCATCTTCAAGGTCCCCTCAAGCATCTTTTTCCAACAGTAACACTATGAGACTAGATATCAATTACAGTAAGAAATCTGTATAAAATAGAAACACACGGAGGCTAATCAATATACTACTAAATAAACAAGAGATCACTGAAGAAATCAAAAAAATACCTAGAAACAAATGACAATGAAAACACGACGACCCAAACAAAACCTATGTGGTGCAGCAAAAGCATTTCTAAGAGGGAAGTTTATAGCAATACAGTCCTACATCAAGAAACAAGAGACATCTCAAGTAAACATCGTAACCTTACACCTAAAGCAATTAGAGAAAGAAAAAGAAAAAAAAAACCAAAATTACAGAAGGAAAGAAATCATTCAGATCAGAAATAAATGAACAAGAAATGAAGGAAACAATAGCAAAGATCAATAAAACTAAAAGCTCATTCTTTGTGAAGATAAACAAAATTGATAAACCATTAGCCAGACCATCAAGAAAAAAAGGGAGAAGACTCAAATCAATAGAATTAGAACTGAAAAAGGAGAAGTAACAGCTAGCACTGCAGAAATCCAAAGGATCATGAGAGATTACTATAAGCAAGTATATGCCAATAAAGTGGACAACCTGGAAGAAATGGACAAATTCTTAGAAATGCACAACCTTCCAAGACTGAACCAGGAAGAAATAGAAAATATAAACAGACCAATCACAAACACTGAAATTGAGACTGTGATTAAAAGTCTTCCAACAAACAAAAGCCCAGGACCAGATGGCTTCACAGACGAATTCTATCAAACATTTAGAGAAGAGCTAACACCTACTTTCTCAAACTCTTCCAAACTATAGCAGAGGGAAGAACACTCCCAAACTCATTCTATGAGGCCACCATTACCCTGATACCAAAACCAGACAAAGATGTCACAGAGAAAGAAAACTACAGGCCAATATCACTGATGAACATAGATGCAAAAATCCTCAACAAAATAATAGCAAACAGAATCCAACAGCACCTGAAAAGTATCATATAACATCATCACGTAGGATTTATCCCAGAAATGCAAGCATTTTTCAATATGTGCAAATCAGTCAGTGTGATACACCATATTACCAAATTGAAGGATTGAAACCATATGATCATCTCAATAGATGCAGAAAAACTTTGGACAGAATTCAACACACATTTAGGATAAAAACCCTCCAGAAAGTAGGCATAGACGGAACTTACCTCAACATAATAAAGGCCATATATGACAAACCCACAGCCAACATAGTTCTCAATGGTGAAAAACTGAAACCATTTTCACTAAGATCAGGAACAAGACAAGGTTGCCCACTCTCACCACTTTTATTCGATTTAGTTTTGGTAGTTTTAGCCACGCCAATCAGGGAAGAAAAAGGAATAAAAGGAATCCGAATTGGAAAGAAGAAGTAAGGCTGTCACTGTTTGCAGATGACATGACACTATACATAGAGAATCCTACAGATGCTACCAGAAAACTACTAGAGTTAATCAATGAATTTGGTAAAGTAGCAGGATACAAAATTAATGCACAGAAATCTCTTGCATTCTTATACACTAATGAAAAATCTGAAAGGGAAATTAAGGAAACACTCCCATTTACCATTGCAACAAAAAGATAAAATACATAGGAATAAACGTACCTAAGGAGACAAAAGACCTGTAGACAAAATACTATAAGACACTGATGAAAGAAATTAAAGACAATACAAGCAAATGGAGAGATAAACCATGTTCTTGGATTGGAGGATTCAACATTGTGAAAATGACTCTACTACCCAAAGCAATCTACAGATTCAGTGCAATCCCTATCAAACTACCACTGGCATTTTTCACAGAACTAGAACAGAAAACTTCACAATTTGTATCGAAATACAAAAGACCCCGAATAGCCAAAGCAATCTTGAGAAAGAGAAACAGAGCTGGAGGAATCGGGCTCCCTGACTTCAGACAATACTACAAAGCTACAGTAATCAAGACAGTATGGTACTGGCACAAAAACAGAAATATAGATCAGTGGAATAGGATAGAAAGCCCAGAGATAACCCATGCGCATTTCATCACCTTATTTTTGCTAAAGGAGGCAAGAATATACAATGGAGAAAAGACGGCTTCTTCAATAAGTGGTGCTGGGAAAACTGGACAGCTACATATAAAAGAATGAAATTAGAACACTCCCTAACACCGAACGCAAAAATAAAATGGGTTAAAGACCTAAATGTAAGGCCAGACACTATAAAACTCTTAGAGGAAAACATAGGCAGAACACTCCGTGACATAAATCTTAGCAAGAACGTTCTCTCTTTGACCCACCTCCTAGAGAAATGGAAATAAAAACAAAAATAAACACATGGGACCTGTTGAAACTTAAAAGCTTTTGCACAGCAAGGAAACCATAAACAGGATGAAAAAACAACTCAGAATGAGAGAAAATATTTACAAATGAAACAACTGACAAAGGATTAATCTCCAAAATTTACAAGTAGCTCAATATCAAAAAAACAAAAACCCAATGCAAAAATGGGCAGAAGACCTAAATAGACATTTCTTCAAAGAAGATATACAGACTGCCAAGAAACACATGAAAGAATGCTCAACATCATTAATCATTAGAGAAATGCAAATCAAAACTACAATGAGGTATCACCTCACACCAGTCAGAATGGCCATCATCAAAAAAATCTACAAACAGTAAATGCTGGAAAGGGTGTGGAGGAAAAGGAACCCTCTTGCACCATTGGTGGGAATGTAAATTGATACAGCCACTATGGAGAACAGTATGGCCGTTCCTTAAAAAACTATAAAAGAACTACCATACGACCCAGCAATCCCACTACTGGGCATATACCCTAAGAAAACCATAATTCCAAAAGAGTCATGTACCACAATGTTCATTGCAGCTCTACTTACAATAGCCAGGACATGGAAGCAACCTAAGTGTCCATCGACCGATGAATGGATAGAGAAGATGTGGCACATACATACAATGGAATATTACTCAGCCATAAATAGAAATGAAATTGAGTTATTTGTAGAGAGGTGGATGGACCTAGAGTCTGTCATGCAGAGTGAAGTAAGTCAGAAAGAGAAAGACAAATACCGTATGCTAACATATATATATGGAATCTGGAAAAGAAAAAGGTTCTGATGAACCTAGGGGCAGGATGGGAATAAAGACAGCATTATAAACACACCATTGTAACACACCATTGTAAAGCAATTATACTCCAAAAAAGATGTTTAAAAAAAAAAAAAAGACACAGATTGGGAGCACCATTGTAAAGACGGAAGTGGAGACTGTATGGTATAAATGCCAGTTAAGGGATGTCCAGAATTGCCAGCAACCACCAGAAGGCAGGAGAGAAGCATAGAACAGACCCTTCCTCAGAGCTCCCCAGAAGAAACCAACCTTACCGACATCTTGATTTCAGACTTCTGGCTTCCAGGTTTGTGAGAGAATAAATTTCTATTGTTTTGAGCCACCCCCAAAAAATAAAAAATAAATAAATTTAGCTGAATAGTAACCTTAATTCAATATGTACCCTTTATTCCCCTTTGCCAGGTGTCCTAACGTATTCACAGTTTTGGAGACTAGGATGAGGACGTAGTTAGGGGGCTATTAGTCAGCTTACCTCAAAGGACAAATAAACAATCTACAGTAACATCTTCCACTTGTGACAATGGATTTGGCTTAAAACCTAAATCAAAAACCTAAATCAAAAGTTGCATAACTTCTCATGCAACTTTAAAACCCTCTACCATTTATAGTCTTAAAAATGCCATTGACAGTAGACTTTAAAAAGTATTAATTTCCATTTATATTTTTGTGAACCAGAGTATAGATGTGAAAACAAAAAAAATTTTGATTTATAGATTTCTAAATTTACTATATTATATTTCTTACAGTCACACTATATTAACTACATATATAGATGTAGATATAATGTCACTACAGTACACCTCATGTATAGCACTTGCAAATCTTATATAAAGCCCTGGGCTTATATCGAAGCACAGTTCCTTTTCCTAAGAATGGAATCTTTCTCTGTGTTTGTTTCCTGTTTTTATTAATATATAATTTACATACAGCATTGTGTAAGTTTAAGGTATACAACATAATGATTTGACTTACATATATTGTGAAAGGATTACAATAATAATTTTAGTGAACATCCATCATCTCATATAGATACAAAAAAAGAAAAAGTTGTTTTTCCTGTGATGAGAACTCTTGGGATCTGCTCTCTTACCAACTTTCTAATATACCTATAGCAGTGTTAACTATAATCACTAAGGTTGTACATTACTTAAAGTATCTTATAACTGGAAGTTTCTACCATTTGATCACCTTCATTCAGTTACCCCTCCCTCCACCCTCTGCCTCTTGTAACCATAAATCTGATCTCCTTTTCATGGATAGTGGTTGTGGTAGTGGTGGTGATGGTGCGGTTTTTTAGATTCCACACTGAAGTGAGATCATACTGTATTTGCCTTTCTCTGTCTGGCTAATTTCACTTAGTATAATGCTCTCAAGGTCCATTCATGTCAAAATGTCAACGTTTCATTCATTTTATGGGTGAATAGTAATTTGTTTTGTGTCTGTGTATCATATTTATTCATTCATTGTTCAGTGGACACTTAATACTGTTTCCATATTTTGGCTATTACAAATAATGCTGCAGTGAAAATGCAGGTATAGATATCTCTTCAATTTAGTGTTTTCATTTTCTTCAGATAAATGCACAGAAATAAAATTGCTGGATTCTATGGTAGTTCCTTTTTGAATTTTTTAAGGAAACTTCATACTCTTTTCCATAATTATTTTTCCAATTGACATTCCTACCAACAGTATGCAAGGATCCTCTTTTCTCCACATGCTTGCCAACACTTCTTTTTTTTAAACATCTTTATTGGAGGATAATTGCTTTACAATGGTGTGTTAGTTTCTGCTTTATAACAAAGCGAATCAGTTATACATGTACATATGTCCTTCTATCTCTTCCCTCTTGAGTCTCCCTCCCTCCCACCCTCCCTATCCCACCCCTCTAGGTGGTCACAAAGCACCGAGCTGATCTCCCTGTGCTATGCGGCTGCTTCCCACCAGCTATCGGTTTTACATTTGTTAGTGTATATATGTCCATGCCACTCTTTCTTTGTCCCAGGTTACCCTTCTCCCTCCCCGTATCCTCAAGTCCATTCTCTAGTAGGTCTGAGTCTTTATTCCTGTCTTGCCCCTAGGTTCTTCATGACCTTTATTTTTTTTTTTAATATTCCATATATATGTGTTAGCATACAGTATTTGTTTTTCTCTTCCTGACTTGCTTCACTTTGTATGCCAGACTCTAGGTCCATCCACCTCACTACAAATAACTCAATTTCGTTTCTTATTATGGCTGAGTAATATTCCATTGTATATATGTGCCATATCTTCTTTATCCATTCATGTGTTGACCCTTAGGTTACTTCCATGTCCTGGCTATTGTAAGTAGAGCTGCAATGAACATTGTGGTACATGACTCTTTTGGAATTATGGTTTTCTCAGGATATATGCCCAGTAGTGGGATTGCTGGGTCGTATGGTAGATCTGTTTTTAGTTTTTTAAGGAACCTCCACACTGTTCTCCATAGTGGCTGGATAAGTTTACATTCCCACCAACAGTGCAAGAGGGTTTCCTTTTCTCCTCACCCTCTCCAGCATTTATTGTTCGTAGATTTTTTGATGATGGCCATTCTGACTGGTGTGAGGTGATATCTCATTGTAGTTTTGATTTGCATTTCTCTAATGATTAATGATGTTGAGCATTCTTTCATGTGTTTGTTGGCAATCTGTATATCTTCTTTGGAGAAATGTCTATTTAGGTCTTCTGCCCATTTTTGGATTGGGTTGTTTGTTTTTCTGATATTGAGGTGCATGAGCTGCTTGTAAAGTTTGGAGATAAATCCTTTGTCAGTTGTTTCATTTGCAAATATTTTCTCCCATTCTGAGGGTTGTCTTTTGGTTTTGTTTATGGTTTCCTTTGCTGTGCAAAAGCTTTTAAGTTTCATTAGGTCCCATTTGTTTATTTTTGTTTTTATTTCCATTACTCTAGAAGGTGGATCAAAAAAGATCTTGCTGTGATTTATGTCAAAGAGTGTTCTTCCTATGTTTTCCTCTAAGAGTTTTATAGCGTCTGGTCTTACATTTAGATCTCTAATCCATTTTGAGTTTATTTTTGAGTATGGTGTTAGGGAGTGTTCTAATTTCATTCTTTTATGTGTAGCTGTCCAGTTTTCCCAGCACCACTTATTGAAGAAGCCGTCTTTTCTCCATTGTATATTCTTGCCTCCTTTATCAAAAATAAGGTGATGATATGTGCATTGGTTATCTCTGGGCTTTCTATCCTGTTCCATTGATCTATATTTCTGTTTTTGTGCCAGTACCATAGTGTCCTGATTACTGTAGCTATGTAGTATAGTCTGAAGTCAGGGAGTCTGATTCCTCCAGCTCCATTTTTTTCCCTCAAGAATGCTTTGGCTATTTGGGGTCTTTTGTGTCTCCATACAAATTTTAAGATTTTTTTGTTCTAGTTCCATCAAAAATGGCATTGGTAATTTGATAGGGGTTGCATTGAATGTGTAGATTGCTTTGGGTAATATAGTCACTTTCACAATATTAATCCTTCTATTCCAAGAACATGGTATATCTGTCCATCCGTTGGTATCATCTTTAATTTCTTTCATCAGTGTCTTATATTTTTCTGCACACAGGTCTTTTTTCTCCCTTGGTAGCTTTATTCCTAGGTATTTTATTCTTTTTGTTGCAGTGGTAAATGGGAGTGTTTCCTTAATTTCTCTTTCAGGTTTTTCATCATTAATATACAGGAATGCTGGAGATTTCTGTGCATTAATTTTGTATCCCGCAACTTTACCAAGTTTTTATCATAAATAGTGTTGAATTTTGTCAAAAGCTTTTTCTGCATCTATTGAGATGATCAAATGGTTTTTATTCTTCAGTTTGTTAATATGGTGTATCACATTGATTGATTTGCGTATGTTGAAGAATCCTTGCATCCCTGGGATATATCCCACTTGATCATGTTGTATGATCCTTTTAATGTGTTGTTGGATTCTGTTTGCTAGTATTTTGTTGATGATTTTTGCATCTATATTCATCAGTGGTATTGGTCTGTAATTTTCTTTTTTTGAGATATCTTTTTCTGGTTTTGGTATCAGGGTGATGATGGCCTGGTTTGGGAGTGTTCCTTCCCCTGCAATTTTTTGGAAGTGTTTGAGGAGGATGGGTGTTAGCTCTTTTCTAAATGTTTGATAGAATTCACCTGTGAAGCCATCTGGTCCTGGACTTTTGTTGGAAGATTTTTAATCACAGTTTCAATTTCATTACTTGTGATTGGTCTGTTCATATTTTTTATTTCTTCCTGGTTCAGTCTTGGAAGAATTTGTCCATTTCTTCCAGGTTGTCCATTTTATTGGCATTGAGTTGCTTGTAGTAGTCTCTTAGGATGCTTTGTATTTCTGCAGTGTGTGTTGTAACTTCTCCTTTTTCATTTCTAATTTTATTGATTTGAGTACTCTTTCTCTTTTTCTTGATTAGTCTTGCTAATGGTTTTTCAACTTTGTTTATCTTCTCAAAGAACCAGCTTTTAGTTTTGTTGATCCTTGCTATTTTTTTCTTTCTTTCTATTTCACTTATTTCTGCTCTGATCTTTATGATTTCTTTCCTTCTGCTAGGTTTGGGTTTTGTTTGTTTGTCTTTCTCTAGTTCCTTTAGGTGTATAGTTAGATGGTTTGTTTGAGATTTTTCTAGTTTTTTGAGCTAGGGTTGTATGGCTATAAACTTCACTCTTAGAACTGCTTTTGCTGCATCCCATAAGTTTTGGATCATTATATTTTCATTTTCATCTGTCTCTAAGTAGTTTTTGATTTCTTCAGTGATCTCTTTGTTATTTAGTAACATAGTGTTTAGCCTCCATGTGTTTGTGGTTTTTACGTTTTTCTTCCCTGTAATTGATTTCTAATCTCATAGCATTGTGGTCAGAATAGATTCTTGATATGATTTCAATTTTCTTAAATTTACTGAGGCTTGATTTGTGACCCAAGATGTGATCTATCCTGGAGAATGTTCCGTGCACACTTGAGAAGAAAGTGTAATCTGCTGTTTTCCAGTGGAATGTCCTGTAAATATCAATTAAAGCTATCTGGTCTATTGTGTCATTTAAAACTTGTGTTTCCTTATCAATTTTCTGTTTGGAAGATCTGTCCATTGGTGTAAGTGAGGTGCTAATGTCCCCCACTATTGTGTTACTATTTTCTCTTTTATAGCTGTTAGCAGTTGCCTTATGTATTGAGGTGCTCCTATGTTCAGTGCATATATAGTTATAATTGTTATATCTTCTTCTTGGATTGATCCCTTGATCATTATGTAGTGTCCTTCCTTGTCTCTTGTAACATTCTTTATTTTAAAGTGTATTTTTTCTGATATGAGTATTGCTACTCCAGCTTTCTTTTAATTTCCATTTTCATGGAATATCTTTTTTCCATCCCCTCACTTTCAGTCTGTATGTGTCCCTAGGTCTGAAGTGCATCTCTTGTAGACAGCATATATATGAGTCTTGTTTTTGTATCCATTTAGCAAGCCTGTGTCTGTTGGTTGGAGCATTTAATCCATTCACGTTTAAGGTAATTGTTGATATGTATGTTCCTATTACCATTTTCTTAATTGTTTCCAGTTTGATTTTGTAGGACCGTCTCTTCTCTTGTGCTTCCCACTTAGAGAAGTTACTTTAGGGTTTGTTGTAAAGCTGGTTTGGTGGTGCTGAATTCTCTTAGCTTTTGCTTGTCTGTAAAACTTTTGATTTCTCCATCGAATCTGAATGAGATCCTTGCTGCGTAGAGTAGTCTTGGTTGTAGATTCTTTCCTTTCATCACTTTAAGTATATCATGCCACTCCGTTGTGGCTTCTAGAGTTTCTGGTGAGAAATCACCTGTTAACTTTATCGGAGTTCCCTTGTATGTTATTTGTTGTCCTTTTTCCCTTGCTGCTTTCAATAATTTTTCTTTGCCTTTAACTTTTGCCAATTTGATTACTGTGTGCCTCAGCGTGTTTCTCCTTGGGTTTATTCTGTATGGGACACTCTGCACTTCCTCGACTTGGGTGGCTATTTTGTTTCCCATGTTAGGGAAGTTTTTGACTATAATCTCTTCAAATATTTTCTCAGGTCCTTTCTCTCTGTCTTCTCTTTCTGGGACCCCTATAATGCTAATGTTGTTGCGTTCAATGTTCCCAGAGTTCTCTTAGGCTGTCTTCATTTCTTTTCATTCTTTTTTCCTTATTCTGTTCCGCAACAGTGAATTCCACCATTCTGTCTTCCAGGTAACTTATCCGTTCTTCTGTCTCAGTTATTCTGCTATTGATTCCTTCTAGTGTATTTTTCATTTCAGTTATTGTATTGTTCATCTCTGTTTGTCTGTTCTTTAACTCTTCTAGGTCTCTGTTAAACATTCTTGCATCTTCTTGATCTTTGCCTCTATTCTCTTTCCGAGGTCCTGGATCATCTTCGCTATCATTTTTCTGAATTCTTCTTCTGGAAGGCTGCGTACCTCCACTTCATTTAGTTGTTTTTCTGGGGTTTTATCTTGTTCCTTCATCTGGTACACAGCCCTCTGCCTTTCATCTTTTCTCTTTCTGTGAATATGGTTTTTCTTCCACAGGTTGCAGGATTGTAGTTCTTCTTGCAAAAGATTTCTGTGCATTAATTTTGTATCCTGCTACTTTACTAAATTCGTTGATTAGCTCTAGTAGTTTTCTGCTAAGAGTCTTTAGGATTCTATGTATAGTATCATGTCATCTGCAAACAGTGTCAGCTTTACTTCTTCTTTTCCAATTCGGATTCCTTTTATTTCTTTTTCTTGTCTGATTGCTGTCGCTAAAACTTCCAAAACTATGTTGAATAATAGTGGTGAGAGTGGGCAACCTTGTCTTGTTCCTGATCTTAGTGGAAATGGTTTCAGTTTTTCACCATTGAGAATGATGTTGGCTATGGGTTTGTCATATATGGCTTTTATTATGTTGAGGTAAGTTCCCTCTATGCCTACTTTCTGGAGGGTTTTTTTCGTAAGTGGGTGTCGAATTTTGTTGAATGCTTTTTCTGCATCTATGGAGATGATCATATGGTTTGTTCCCTTCAATTTGTTAATATGGTGTATCACATTGATTTATTTGCATATATTGAAGAATCCTTGCATTCCTGGGATAAACCCCACTTGATCATGGTGCATGATCCTTTTAATGTGCTGTTGGCTTCTGTTTGCTAGTATTTTGTTGAGGATTTTTGCATCTATGTTCATCGATGATATTGGCCTGTAGTTTTCTTTCTTTGTGACATCTCTGTCTGGTTTTGGTATCAGGGTGATGGTGACCTTGTAAAATGAGTTTGGCAGTGTTCCTCCCTCTGCTATATTTTGGAAGAATTTGAGAAGGATAGATGTTAGCTCTTCTCTAAATGTTTGATAGAATTCGCCTGTGAAGACATCTGGTTCTGGGCTTTTGTTTGTTGGAAGACTTTTAATTACAGTCTCAATTTCAGTGTTTGTGATTGGTCTGTTTATATTTTCTATTTCTTCCTGGTTCAGTCTCAGAACGTTGTGGTTTTCTAAGAATTTGTCTGTTTCTTCCAGGTTGTCCATTTTATTGGCATATAGTTGCCTGTAGTAATGTCTCATGATCCTTTGTATTTCTGCAGTGTCAGTTGTTACTTCTCCTTTTTCATTTCTAATTCTATTGATTTGAGTCTTCTCCCTTTTCTTCTTGATGAGTCTGGCTAGTCGTTTATCAATTTTGTTTGTCTTCTCAAAGAAGCAGCTTTTAGTTTTATTGATCTTTGCTATTGTTTCCTTCATTTCTTTTTCATTTATTACTGATGTGATCTTTATGATTTCTTTCCTTATGCTAACTTTGGGGTTTTTTTTTTCTTCTTTCCCTAATTACTTTAGTTGTAACATTAGGTTTTTTATTTGAGATGTTTCTTTTTTCTTGAGGTAGGGTTGTATTGCTATAAACTTCCCTCTTAGAACTGCTTTTGCTGCTTCCCATAGGTTTTGTGTCATCATGTTTTCATTTTCATTTGTTTCCAGGTATTTTTTTATTTTCTCTTTGATTTCTTCAGTGATCTCTTGTTTATTTAGTAGTGTATTGTTTAGCCTCCATGTGTTTGTGTTTTTTATAGATTTTTTTCATGTAATTGTTATCAGTCTCATAGTGTTATGTTCAGAAAAGATACTTGATACAATTTCAATTTTCTTGAATTTACTAAGGCTTGATTTGTGACTCAAGATATGATCTATCCTGGAGAATGTTCCATGAGCACTTGAGAAGAATGTGTATTCTGTTGTTTTTGGATGGAATGTCCTATAAATATCAATAAGTCCATCTTGTTTAATATATCATTTAAGGCTTGTGTTTCCTTATTTATTTTCATTTTGGATGATCTGTCCATTGGTGAAAGTGGGGTGTTAAAGTCCCCTACTATGATTGTGTTACTGTCGATTTCCCCTTTTATGGCTGTTAGCATTTGCCTTATGTATTGAGGTGCTCTTATGTTGGGTGCATAAATATTTACAATTGTTATATCTTCTTCTTGGTTTGATACCTTGATCATTATGTAGTGTCCTTCGTCTCTTGTAACAGTCTTTATTTTAAAGTCTATTTTGTCTGATATGAGAATTGCTACTCCAGCTTGTTTTGATTTCAATTTGCATGGAATATATTTTTCCATCCCCTCACTTTCAGTCTGTATGTGTCCCTAGGTCTGAATATGTATATCGTTGCTCCTAATGTCCACCACCTCAATTTTGGGATGATTCGTTGTGTATTCCGGTATTCCACAGATGCTGGGTACATCAAGGTGATTGTGCAGATTTAATCCGCTGCTCCTGAGGCTGCTGGGAGAGATTTCCCTTTCTCTTCTTTGTTCACACAGCTCCTGGGGTTCAACTTTGGATTTGGCCCTGCCTCTGCATGTAGGTTGCCTGAGGGCGTCTGTTCTTTGCCCAGACAGGAGGGGATTAAAGGACTGGCTGAGTAGGGGGCCCTGGCTCACTCAGACCAGGGGGAGGGAGGTGTATGGAATGCGGGGAGAGCCTGCGGCAGCTGAGGCTGGCATGGTGTTTCAACAGCCTGAGGCGTGCCATGTGTTCTCCCGGGGAAGTTGTCCCTGGATCAAGGGAGCCTGGCAGCGGCGGGCTGCACAGGCTCCCGGGAGTGGAGGCGTGGATAGTGACCTGCGCTTGCACACAGGCTTCTTGGTGTCTGCAGCAGCAGTCTTAGCGTTTCATGCCAATCTCTGATGTCTGCACTGATAGCCGCGGCTGGCACCCATCTCTGGAGCTCGTTTAAGCGGCGCTCTGAATCTCCTCTCCTCATGTACTCCAAAACAATGGTCTCGTGCCTCTTTGGAAGTTCCAGACCTTTTTCCCGACTCCCTCCCAGCTAGCTGTGGCGCACTAGCCCCTTCAGGCTTTCACGCAGCCAATCCCAGTCCTCTACCTGGGGCCTGACCTCCGAAGCCCGAGCCTTAGCTCCCAGGCCCTGCCCACCCCAGCGGGTGAGCAGACAAGCCTCTCAGGCTGGTGAGTGCTGGTCGGCACCGATCCTCTGTGCGGGAGTCTCTCTGCTTTGCCCTCTGCACCCCTGTTGCTGTGCTCTCCTCCGTGGATCCAAAGCTTCTCCTCCAGCCACCCCCCATCTCCACCAGTGAAGGAGCTTCCTAGTGTGTGGAAACTTCTCCTCCTTCACAGCTCCCTCACAGTGGTGCCGGTTCTGTCCCTATTCTTTTGTCTCTGTTTTTTCTTTTTTCTTTTGTCCTACCCAGGCACGTGGGGAGTTTCTTGCCTTTGGGGAAGTCTGAGGTCTTCTACCAGCATTCAGTAGGTGTTCTGTAGGAGCTGTTCCACATGTAGATGTATTTCTGATGTATTTGTGGGGAGGAAGGTGATCTCCACGTCTTACTCCTCTGCCATCTTGAAGGTCTCTGCTAGTAATTGGTCTTCTTTCCAGTTTTCTATTTCTTCCTAATTAATCTTGGTTGGTTGTATGTTTATAAGAATTTTTCCATTTTTTTGTAGGTTGTCTAGTTTGTTTCCATATAGTTGTTCATAGTAGCTTCTTATCCTTTGTATTTTTGTGGTGGTGTAATATCCCCTAATTGACTTATAATTCGTCAGGTTTTGTCCTTTTCTTTATTCCTTCATTAGTATAGTTTGCCAATTTTATCTTTTCATAGAAGCAACCCTTAGCTTTATTAATCTTTTCTATTTTCCTATTCTCTATTTCATTTATATCTGCTGTAATCTTTATTTCCTTTTTCCTGCTAACTTTGGGCTCAGTTTATTGTTCTTTTTCTGGGTCCTTGAGGCAAGGTTATTTGAGATTTTGTTTTGTTTCTTACTGTAGGCATGTATTGCTTCGTGTGTAAGGACAAATTGGCAAAGAGATTCTCAGTCAAAAGTCAGAATGCATATTTCCTTCTCTGATTTTTCTCTTTTCCTCATTCTTATTTTGCAACTTCCTTGAACGTACTCTTCTACAGATGGCTCCATTTTCTTCCCACCCAAGCCAATTGTACATTTCTGAAAAGATAGGCATCACAGCTTTTATTTCTTGTTACCCACCCATTGCTCAGTGAAAGTTGCTCACAACCATACGTGGTGCATAATAGGTGTTGAAGAAATATTCACAAAAATTAGCAAATGCTTCTCCATTTCCTGAAGATGGTACCATCTTTCAAGAAATTCTCAACACGTTCCATATGAATCTATGGTATTCTAAAATCATCTTTTTGTGAAAAAATTATCCTCTCAAGCCCTGTTTCCCATGAGCAGGGCCCAAACACACACAATAATGAAGATTGTGGGTATGGTTGCAGGCAAAAGGAGTTTCTATAAAACACTTCCATAAAGCAGGGGGTTCCCAAGTAAGCAACCCAGCAAAACATCCCCCCAAACTCCAAAACAGGTGAAGTTGCCACCCTGTCATTTTAACACCACAATAGCAAGGCATTACAACTCCTTAGCTGTAGTCTATGAGCTATCACATTATTGAGAGAAGAGATTTAATAAATGCCCTATTAGAGCTTGCAGTTAGATTTTCTTCACTTTCCCCTTTATCCCAGATCTGTTCTCATTGGTCTTTCCCCAACTTTATTCTCTCTCCTTTTGAAATCTTTGCTTCTATATACTAGCCTCATGATTGATTCATTTGCCCTGGCTCTGTTAGTTCATATTATCATAAACACTATTTTTTGAGTGTTCGTATGTGTGTCTATGTCTCTACATCTAAACAAATCATCTAAAAAACAGCTATTAGCTCTTTAAAAATATGTAGAATGCATATAGAAAATTTGGACTTTAGATTTCCTTGGTTTGGCAATGTTTTTAAGTTTGGAAGATTTTATGTAACAATCCATAGTTCTGAATTATCTTGAAAATTTGGCAGCATGGAGTCATCATTTTTGTAGGGCAGTAATCAGCTGGAAATGAGTAACAGCTGCCTCCTTAAATTGGACACTTTTCAGTATGCCTCATTCCCCACTACTGCCTCTTATACTACCCTCAGCCTAGCTGATTTATTTAAGTGTAAGAGTCCTAGATTAGATAAAGCTGCCAAGTAAGGCAGGTACTACAGGAAGGTCCAGCAGCATTTAAGATACATCCATTCAGCATCTACTACAAGGGGAGGGGAAAAAAATATTTATTAGATATCAAGTATGTGCCAAGTGATCCCTGCTATCGAATAGCTCACAGTCTAGAAGGAGAGACAGCCAAGGAAACAAATAACCCAAAATACAATAAGATGCACACTAAGACCCAGGTAAGAAACAGGTTCTTGTTCGCAACCAGAATTCCTCTAGGCAGGCACTGGCAGAGTGATTCCAGAATCAGATATAAACTCAGGCATGGGACTCTGTATTCAGGACAGAGCTCCAAAAACTAGATAAGATTGTCATTGCAAGGCAGGAATGAGGATTATTACCTCATTCCTCCATACCTCAATTTTTTCATCTGTAAGTGGGGATAATAGCCTAATAGCCTCTCATTAAGTTGCTCTAAAAATTAAATGAGGTGATGTATTAGATAATGTTAAGCCCTTAGAGAATGTTTGCATGTATTAAATGGCTTATAAATGCTAGTTATTATAACTAAAGGCTCCAAGGTAGGAACTTGATTATGGTGGCAGTGGTGAGGTGAGGGAGTGTGGGTATAGGAGACCAACATTTAGTTACAGGGAACATGCGCAGAGCTCAGTGACTGTATCCAGACAAAAGAGACTATATAGACCTTGCAGCAATAAAGAGCTCCTGGCCCAGGACTCCTATTACCCTGAGAGTACCCTTTGCAATTTTGTATGGCTCTATTCTTTAAAAGCAGGATGGCACTTCCTTTTTGATGTTTTCTAGCACCTGGTACAAGCTTGGCTTTTAGTAAATCACTAGTAAATGGTTATTGAGGAAAGTAATGAACATGTGAGGAAACTTGAAACTAGATTAATATCAGAATTTTGGGAATGGCAGAGCTGAGCATAGAGATGAGGTTAAAGGGCCCCAGCTGGGTGACCTAACAGTTCTATGGGCAGAGAATATGTAATACAGTTCCTGAGTACTCAAAATTTGGGGGCACTTGTATCACCTGTGTGTATTGTCCAGCAATTAGCAAAGTCAACTCTGTTTTTCATACTGTCTAAGATGTTCCTCAGACTACCAATCTTTCCTTTTCAAATTAGGGTCTGTTTAGGAAAAACCTGGTTATTTAAATATGAATAAATTTACTGTTTGGCAAGGAAGAAGCAAACCACTAAAATAAATAGAGCAGCAGCTTCTGCCTCTTCTCTGCCCTTCTTGTCCCATTTTTGACTGGCAGAGAGGAGAGGCAGGGCCATCATGTGGCCAAGAGAGACAGAGTAAGACCTTTTGGACAAACAAACCTTGCCTGCCTGGGAAGTTGGCCCACTGCTCTTGGAAGGCCAATTTTTTCATGATAAGTGCTTTTACCCAACATTGTTGCAACCCTTGTCCAATGTACGTTGCCCTATGGCATGAACTCCTGTCCCGTTTTTTGCTGCTGCCAACTTCCCCCCTGGAGTCAACAGCCTGTTTACCAGACATGGGATTAGGGACTGAGAAATTCCAAAAGCTGGAGACATGGTCCCTGAGCACAGTCCCTTAGCTCATTTCCCTTGAAAGCCTTGGGTACATAATAAGATTAGTTACTGCAGTGCCCAACTCTCTACAACCCTCTCATCTCCCAAACTCCCTATGCTATAAGAGAAGAGGAAATTTGGAAAGAATTGTTTTAACCAAGAAACTTTCCAAGAAGAAAAACTTTTCTGCTTCTTATATTCTCTTTATCTTGAGTAACTCCTGTCATCTTTAACTCTTACCTGATTAAGGCCAAATTGTTTGCAAGTGAGACTGGCAGCTGCACAATTATGAGGATTCAATGGCACTTGAAATATTACCTAAGACTTTTACTCAACCCTCTTTACTCAAACTCTGGGTTCTAAGGCATTGGTTCTCAAATTTAGCACCCATCAGAATTGTATGGAGGGCTTGTTAAAACCCAGATTGCTGGCTCCACAAAATGCCTCCCCATCCAGAATTTCCAATTCTATATGTCTGAGATGCAACCTAATAATCTTCATTTTTGATAAGTTGCCAGGTGATACTGATTATCATTGATCTAGGGGCTACATGTTGAGAACCACTGCCCCAAGGTATGACTCAGTCTAAAAATTTAATCACTAAGCGCTAGAGAAAATTCATGCTGTGTAAAAGAGTATAAAGATTCCAGATGAAATCTTCTGGAAGCAAAGACCTGTTATATGAAGAGTATTCAGCTGGATACTGATCAGTACATGTATGTGAGGAAACTACCCAAAGCTGGAGAAAGAACAACCTGAAAGGATGAGAGGTAGCTGCTCTTGGTCTTCATACAGGGCCAGAAATAATGCCTATTTCTAAGGTTGAAAACTGGTAATTCACGGGGCATTGGGTAAAGTACATAGAAGAGTCTTGCCTCAGTATTGGGGAATAATGATCCCCAGGCAGAGCATAGCTCCAGGCCCACCTAACAAATTTTAGCAAGAACCAAAAGGACTAAAGTGTTTCCAAGTAACAACTGCAACCTAGAACCACGTTTAGAAATATTTTAAAGAATACAACAATATCTGGCATTCACTAAGGTAAAATTCAGTGTGTGACATCCAATAAAAAAATTACCAGAATTATAAAGAAGCAAGGAAATATGACCTATAATGAGAAGAAAAATCAGTGAATTGAAACTATCCCAGAATTGACACATATATTTGAATTAGCAGGCAATGACATTGAAGCAGTTATTTTAACTGTATTCCATATGGACAAAACCTTGAGACATGGAAGATTTTTGTAAAAATATATATATATATATATATATATATATACTGGTTTTGAACTAAAATTCTGGAGGTAAAGAAATCTACATGTGAGATGAAAAATACGTTAAATGGGGATAATGGCAGATTGGACATTGCAGAAGAAAAGATTAGTGAACATGAAATAGAAACCCTCGAAAATGTAGAATGAAAAAGAGAATTATAAAAAAAAAAATACACAGAGCATCAAGGAACTGTGGGACATCAGGTGGCCTAATATATGTGTAATTGAAATCTCCAAAGGAAAGGAGAAGACCATAGAAAACTAAAACATTGAAGAAGTAATAAAAATTATCCAAATTTGATGAAAATATTGTATTCACAGATTCAGGAGCTCAGCAAATCCCAAGAAAAACAACAACAAAATACATCAAGGTGCATCATAATCAAATGCTTAAAAGCAGTGATAAAAACACAATCTTAAAACCAACCAGAAGGGTAAAAAAAAAAATCATTCTAGACAGAACAAAGGTAAGGATGGCATCAGATTACCCACAGGAAAAATGCAAACAAGATAGTGGAGCAAGAAAAATGTCAACTTAGAATTCTATACTTGGTGAAAACATCTTTCAAAACTGAAGACAAAATACTTTTTCAGACATCGAAAAGCTGAGAGAATTTATCACCAGCAGACCCACAGTAAAAGAATTGTTAAAGGAAAAAATGTTAAAAGAAGGAAAATAATATCAGATGAAAGTTTGGCTCTACATGATAGAAAGAAAAGCACTGGAAATGGTAAATGCATAGGTAAGTATATAATAGTTTTCAACTATTATTTTCAAATTATAAACTTACCAGCTAGGTTTCTTTGGGTAGCCAGGAATTACCTAGATCAGTTCTTTTTCCTCAATTTCTCACACCAACACAGAAGAAAATAAAGGAGAGGAAGAGGCTGGGGAAGACTCATATGGAACATGAAGCCAACTAGCCCTTATATTTTTACTGAGATATAATTGATATAAAATATTAATTTCAGGTATACAACAGAATGATTCCATATCTGTATAACTGGGAAATGATCACCACAGTAAGTCTAGTCAGCATCTATCACTGTACATATTTACAATTTTTTTTCTTGAGATGAAAATTTTTAAGATCTACTTGCTTAGCAACTTTCAATTATACGACACAGTATTATTAACTATAGTCACCATATTGTACCTACATCCCCAGGACTTGTTTGTCTTATAACTGGAAGTTTGTACCTTTTGACCACTTTCACTGATTTTGCCCACCCACTGCCTCTTGCGACGACCAGTCTCTCTGTACATATGAATCTGAGCTTTTTTTGTTTGTTTTTTAGATTCCACATGTGAGGTCATATGGTATTTGTCTTTCTCTGACTTATGTCACCTAGCATCAGTGCCCTCATCCATGTTGTCACAAATGTCAAGATTTCACTCTTTTTTATGGCTGAATAGAATTCCTGTGTGTTGGGTGCATATGCCTATGTGTGTGTGTATAATCACATCTTCTATATATTACATTCATTGGTCAATGGATGCATTGCATTGTAAGTATATTAGTATAAGTAATGCTGCAATGAACGTGGAGTTGCAGAATGAACCTTTTTCAAATTAGTGTTTTCATTTTCTTCAGATAAATACCCGGAAGTGGATAAATACCCAGATAAGTACCAGAAGTGGAATAAATACCCCAAAGTGGAATTGCTGAATCCTATGGTAGTTCTATTTTTCATTTTTTGAGGAACCTCCATACTGTTCTCCATAGAGGCTGCACCAGTTTACATTCCCACCAACAGTCAACAAAGGCTCCCTTTTCTCCACATCCTCACCAACACTTATCTCTTGGCTTTTAATAATAGCCATTCTTAAAAGTGTAAGATGATTTCATTGTGGTTTTGATTTCATTTCCCTAATGATTAGTGATATTAAGCACCTGTGCCTGTTGGTCATCTGTATGACTTTTTTGGAAAAATGTCTGTTCAGGTTCTCTGCCCATTTTTTACTCAGATTGCTTTTTTGCTATTGAGTTGTATGAGTTCTTTACACATTTTAGATTTCAACCTCTTATCAGATATACGATTTGCAAATATTTTCTCCCATTCATTTGATTGCCTTTTCAGTTTGTTAATGGTTTCCTTTACTGTGCAGAAGCTGTTTAGGTTGATACAGTCCCACTTGTTTATTTTTCTTTTATTGCCTTTTGCTTTTGGAGTCAGATCCAAAAAATCATTACCAAGACCTATGTCAGGGAGCTTACTGCCTATGTTTTCTTCTAGAGTTTTACAGTTCCTGGTCTTACATTCACAACTTTAATCCATTTTGAGTTTATTTTTGTGTATAGTGTAAGATAGGGGTCTAGACCCATTCTCATGCATGTAGCTGTCCAGTTTTCCCAGCCACATTTGTTGATGAGACTGTACTTTTTGTATATTCTGTCTCCATTATATATTCTTGACTCCTTTGTCATAGATTAATTCCCCATAAATGCATGGGTTTATTTCTGGGCTCTCTATTCTGTTGCATTGATCTATGTACCTGTGTTTATGCCAATACCATAATGTTTTGATTACTAAAGCTTTGTGATATACTTTGAAATTGAGAAGCATGATGTCTTTGTTCTTTTCCAAGATTTCATTGGCTACTCAGGGTTTTTGTGGTTTCATACAAATTTTAGAATTGTATATTTATGTGAAAAATGCCATTGCAATTTTGATATGGATTGCATGGATTGAATTTGTAGATTGCTTTTGGTAGTGTGGACATTTTTAAAAATAAGTCTGTCAACATATGAACACGACACCTTTCCATTTATTTGTGTTTTCAATTATTTTCATCAATGAATTATAGTTTTCAGTATAGGTCATTCACTTTCTCGTTAGATTTATTCCTAGGTACTTAATTCTTTTTGATTGTAAATGGGATTGTTTTCTTAATTTTTCCTTCTGATAGTTTGTTAATGTATATAAATGCAAATGAATTCAGTATTTTGGTGGAGTTCTTAGAGTTTTCTATATATAATATGTTATCTGCAAATAGTGACAGTTTTGTTTCTTCCTCCAATTCAAATGCCTTTTTTAAAAATTGAAATATAGTTGATGTACAATATTATACGTTAGTGTACAGTAGTGATTCACAATTTTTAAAAGTTACACTCTGTAGTTATTATAAAATATTGGCTATGTTCCCTGTACAATACATCCTTGTAGCTTATTTTATACATAATAATTTATACCCCATTATCCCCTAACCTATATTGCCCCTGACTTCTTCCCTCTCTCCACAGATAGCCACTAGTTTGTTCTCTATATCTTTTGGTCTGTTACTTTTTTGTTATATCCACTAGTTGGTTGTATTTTTTAGATTCCGCATATAAGTGATACCATACAGTATTTGTCTTTCTCTGATTTATTTCACTTAACATAATACCCTCCAAGTCCATCCTGTTGTTGCAAATGGCAATATTTCATTCTTTTCTATGGCTGAGTAGTATTCCGTTGTATATATATACCACATCTTCTTTATCCACTCATCTGTTGACGGGAACTTAGGTTGCATCCATATATTGGCTATTGTAAATAATGCTGCTGTGACATTGGGGCACATGTATTTTTTCAAATTAGTGTTTCTGTATTTTTTGGACATATACCCAGGAGTTGGATTGCTGGGTCGTATGGTAGTTCTATTTTTAGCTTTTTGAGAAACCTCCATACAGTTTTCCACAGTGGCTGCACCAATTTACATTCCCACCAACAGTGTACAAGGGTAATAGTTTCTCCACAGGCTTACCAACATTTGTTATTTGTGTTCTTTTTGATGATATCCATTCTGACAGGTGTGAGATGATCTATCATTGTGGTTTTTATTTCATTTCTCTGATTAGCGATGAGCATCTTTTCATGTGCCTGTTGGCCATCTGCATGTCCTCTTTGGAAAAAATGTCTCTTCAGATCTTCTGCCCATTTTTTAATCAAGTTTGTTTTTTACTGTTGAGCTCTATAAGCTGTTTATATATCTTGGATATTAACTCCTTATCGGCCATATCACTTGAGAACATTTTCTCCCATTAAGTAGGTTATCTTTTCATTTGGTCAATGATTTCCTTTGCTGTGCAAAAGTTTTTAAGTTTGATTAAGTCCCGTTTGTTTGTTTCCACTTTTATTTCCTTTGCTTTAGGAGACAGATCCAGAAAATATTGCTATGATTTATATCAAAGAGTGTTCTGTCTACATTTTCCTCTGGGAATTTTATGGTTTCCGGTCTTACATTTAGGTCTTTCTTTAATCAATGTTTAGTTTATTTCTGTAAATGGTGTTACAGAATGTTCTAATTTCATTTTTTTACATGTAGCTGTCCAGTTTTCCCAGCACCACTTATTGAAGAGACTGTCTTTTCTCCATTGTATATTCTTGCCTCCTTTGTCATAGATTAATTGACCATAAGTGTGTGAGTTTATTTCTGGGCTCTCTATTCTGTTCCATTGATCTATGTGCCTCTTTTTGTCCTAGTACCACACTATTTTGATTACTGTAGCTTTGTAGTGTAGTCTGAAGTCAGGGATCATGATTTCTCCAGCTCTGTTTTTTCTCAAGATTGTTTTTGCTATTTGGGTCTCTTGTATTTCCATACAAACTTTAAAACTGTTTTTTTCTAGTTCTGTGAAAAGTGCCATTGGTATGTTGATAGCAGTTGCACTAAACCTGTAGATTGTCTTGGGTAGCATGGTCATATTAACAATATTAATTTTTCCAATCAAAGAACACAGTATACTTTTCCATTTTTTTTTTTACCATCTTCAATTTCTTTCGTCTTAGTTTTTCCAAGTACAGGTCATTTACCTCCTTAGGTGGCCTTATTCCAAGGTATATTATTGTTTTTGATGCAATGGTAAGTGGGATTGTTTCCTTAATTTCCCTTTCTCATATTTCATTGTTAGATTATAGAACTGAAACAGATTTCTATATATTTTGTATCCTGCAACTTTAACAAATTCATTGAATTTCAGTAGTCTTTTGGTAACATCTTTAGGATTTTCAATGTATAGTATCATGTCATCTGCAAACAGTGACAGTTTAACTTTTTCCTTCCTTTTATTTCTTTTTCTTCTATGATTGCTGTGGCTAGGACTTCCAGAACTACTTTGAATAAAAGTGGCAAGAGTGGGCATCCTTGTCTTTTTCCTGATCTGAGAGGACATGCTTTCAGCTTTTCACCATTGAGAATGATATTAGCTTTGGGTTTGTCATATATGGACTTCATCATGTTGAGGTATGTTCCCTCTATGCTGACTTTCTGGAGAGTTTTCATCATAAATGGATGTGGAATTTTGTCAAAAGTTTTTCTGCATACATTGAGATGATCGTATGGTTTTTGTTCTTCAATTTGTTAATGTGGTGTATCACACTGATCTGTGGATATTGAAAAATCCTTGCATCCCTGGGATAAATCCCACTTGATCCTTTTAATGTACTGTTGGATTTGATTTGTTAATATTTTGTTGAGGATTTTTGAATATATGTTTATCAGTGATGGACTATAATTTTCTTTTTTGCATGATATCTTTGTCTGGTTTTGATATTAAGTTGATGCTGGCCTCATAGAATGAGTAGGGAAGCATTCCTTCCTCTGCAATTTTTTGTAATAGTTTGAGGACGATAGGTGTTAACTCTTCTCTAAATATTTGGTAAAATTCACCTGTGAAGCCATCTGGTCCTGGACTTTTGTTTGTTGGGAGTTTAATTACTGATTCAATTTCATTACTGGTAATTGGTCCATTCATATTTTCTGTTTCTTCCTGGTTCACTCTTGGGAGATTATTTATAGATATTTGTCCATTTCTTCTAGGTTGTCCATTTTATTGGCATATAGTTGTTCATAATAGTCTCTTATGAGTTTTTGTGTTTCTGTGGTGTTGGTTGTAACTTCTCTTTTTTTCATTTCTGATTTTATTGATTTGGGCCCTCTCTTTTTTTTCTCTTGATGAGTCTGGCTAAAGGTTTATTAATTTTATTTAATTTTTCCAAGAACCAGCTTTTAGTTTCATTCATTTTTTCTGGTTTGTTTTTAGTCTCTATTTCATTTATTTTGGCTCTGACATTTATGATTTCTTTCCTTCTACTATCTTTGGGATTTGATTGTTCTTTTCCTAGCTCCTTTAGACATAAGATTAGATTGTTTATTTGAGATATTCCTTGTTTCCTGAGGCAATTTTGTATCATTATAAACTTCCCTCATAGAAGTATTTTTGCTGCAGCCCATAGATTTTGGATCATTGTGTTCTCATTTTCATTTACATCTTGGTTTTTAAAATATCTTCTTTGATTTCTTCAGTGGTCCATTGATTGTTTAGTAGCATATTGTTTAGCCTCCAGGTGTTTGTGTGTTTTTGCAATTTTTTCCAAGAGTTTATTTCTAGTCTCACAACATTATTGTCAGAAAAGATGCTTGATATAATTTCAGTTTTCTTAAGTTTACCAAGGCTTGTTTTGTGGCCTAGCATGTTATTTATCCTAGAGAATGTTCCATGTGCACTTGAAGAGAATGTGTATTCTTCTGTTTTCAGATGGCAATTAAGTCCATCTGGTCTAATGTGTTATTTAAGGCCAGTGTTTCCTTGTTGATTTTCTTTCTGGGTGATCTGTCCATTGATGCAAGTGGGGTGTTAAATTCCCCTACTATTATTGTGTTACTATCAGTTTCTCCCTTTATGTCCATTAATATTTGCTTTATGTATTAAGGTGCTCCAATGTTGGGTGCATATATATTTACAATTGAAATCTTTTTCTTGGATTGATCCCTTGATCATTATGTAATATCTTTTTTTGGCTCTTGTAACAGTCTTTATTTTAAAGCCTACTTTATCTAACATAGGTATTCATATCCTGGATTACTTGCAATTTCCTTTTGCATGGAATACTTTTTTCCATCCCCTCACTTTCAGTCTGTGTGTCTTTAGATCTGAAGTGAGTCTCTTATAGGCAGCACATATACGGGTCTTGTTTTTGTATGCATTCAGCCACTCTGTGTCTTTTGATTGGGATATTTAGTCCATTTAAATTTAAGATAATTACTGATAGTATGTTTTTATTGCCATTTTGTTCATTGTTTGGGGGTTGTTTTGTAGGTCTGGGTTTTTTTTGCCTTCTTTTCTCTTGTGATTTGATGACTATCTTTAGCAATATGTTTGGATTCCTTTTTCTTTTTTGTGTGTATATCTATTATAGATTTCTGGTTTGTGGTTACAATGAGGTTTTTATATAGCAATCTATATACATATGTGATAATTCTAAGTTGCTAATATCTTAATTTCAAATGCATTTTAACAGCACTGTATTTGTACTCTTCTCCCCTCATGATTACTGTTTTTGATGTTATATCTTACATCTAATTGTTTTATGTATCCCTTAACTGCTTATGTGGATGTAGATGATTTTACTATTTGTCTTTTAACCTCCATAATAGCTTTGTGTGAGGATGATTTCCTACCTTTACGGTATGTTTGCCTTTACTATTGGGTGTTTTCATTTTGTAATATTCATGTTACCTGTTGTGGAGTTTTCTTTTTCGCTTAGAGAAGATCCTTTAACATTTCTTGTTAAGCTGGTTTAGTGGTGTGAAACTGTTTAGCTTTTGCTTGTCTGTAAACCTTTTGATCTCTCCATCAGATCTAATTAGGACCCTTACTGGATAAAGTATCCTTGGTTGTAGACTTTTTCCTTTTATTACTTTAAATACATCATGCCACTCTCATCTGGCCTGCAGATTTTCTGCTGAGAAGTCAGCTGATAACCTTATGGGAGTGCCTTTGTATGTTATTTGTTGTGTTTCCCTTGCTGCTTTTAATATTCTCTCTTTATCTTTAATTTTTGCCATGTTAATTAAAATCTGTCTTGGTGTGCTCTTCTTTGGGTTAATCTTGTATGGGACTATCTACACTTTCTGGGCTTGGATCACTGTTTCCTTTACTAGGTTAGGGGAGTTTACGGCTATTATGTCTTCAAATATGTTCTCAGCCCCTTTCTTTCTCTCTCTCTTCTTCTGGGACCCCTATAATGCAAATATCAGTGTGCTTGATGTTGTCACAAAGGTCCCTTAAACTGTCCTCATTTCTTTTCATTCTTTTTTCTTTTCTCTGTTCAGCATCAGCGATTTCCACTACTCTGTCTTCTAGCTCACTGATCCATTCCTCCGTATCATTTAGTCTACTATTGATTCCTTCTAGTGTATTTTTCGTTTCAGTTATTGTATGCTTCATTGCTGTTTGGTTGTTCTTTATATTTTTAACTCTTTGTTAAAAACGTCAAACTTTTCATTCTGTGCATCCAATTTTCTCCTGAGTAGAATATGTATGCTAAATTGCTGTACTATGTGTATGAGAGGTTGGGTTCTTTTTTTTTCCCCCCAACAAATGATCTTACATAGTTTCGACATTTTTAGATATGAATATAGGACACAAATGTACTTGCCGGATATGAACTCGCTTGTTGAAAAAATGCCTAAAAAACTCAGATTATACTAAAATATTTATTATCTTTGAGTGGTGCTACTCCAGGTTATTTCTTCATATTTGCTCTATTTTCCATCTTTCTATAATGAAAAATATATTATAGAATGTTGGAATGGCAATTTTCTGCTGGTTTGGGAAGTCAGGTCAGTCTGCTAATTACCAAGAGACTTAGTGGGTGACTAATAATTCTTTTAGTGAATTCATAATTTCATTTTTTCTAAATTATACATATCATTGTTTAAAAAGATTAATATAGTAGTTCTACAAGGTTTATAGTAAAAAAGTAGCAGTCCAGAGTACATCACCAAGATGGTGACATAAAATATTCCTGACTTTGCTCCCCTCCCCAACCAAGAACAATAACTAACAGCTCTTCATGGACAAAACACCACTGAGAAAATCCTAGAACATGGGGTGAGGCTGACATGCCCCTGCAGCCAGAGACTGAGACAGATTGCATTAGAAGGGTAAGAGGAGTGGCTTATCCTGACTGCATTACCCATCCCCCAGGCTGATGCAGGATCACACAGAGAGGTCTCTCCTGAGCCTACAGTTGCAGCAGGGGGAAAAGAAAGCCCAAGATGGTTATCCAGTGCCCCCAGTGTTGTGGGTTCCTTTTTGGGAGCCCCCACTCTGGTCTCACCCCATGGGAACTGCAGGAGAATCTGAGGGACCTGAACACTGGGAATCTGATTATGATGGAGAAAGGGAAGGAGCTTGCAACAACCAGCAACTGGACCTTGGCAGACTGAATTCCTACCTGCAGCACCCAAGTAGTAGTCCCAACCAGAGGCTTTTTGCTCCTCTTCAGAACCAAGTCATTGGCACAGTCTGACCAGGGTACTTGATGAGGTGCAAGTCTGTTAGATTTGGGTCCTCAAACAAAGACTTGCCAGCCCTCAAGCCTGGTCTGCCCCCACTCAGGCAGGGAGGCTGAGTCATAGCCTGGCCCACTGCTGAATATATCTTCTGACACTGTATCAACGGAAAGGCGGCCAAGAGCACCTGGAAGCTTTGTAGCTCAGCAATGTTTGAGCAGAGAGTACAGCAGGCAGAGCTGATAGGCTGTAGAGCCAAGGCAGTGACCCTATTTGGCCAAGGAGCTTGGGGCATGGGTCAGCTTGAGTCAGGACCACAAAGAGCCTTACCAGCCTTGGAGTTGGTTCTCTCACTCTGCCCAGGCAGGTAAATGATTCAGAGCCCTGTCCACTGTTGAATGCATCCTTCAGTCTGCCCAACCAGGAAAGCTAACCAGATCACACAGAAAGCTGCATAGCTCATCTAACAGCCTTGCTTATAGTGGTACTTGTACAGGGAGCAAAGCCTGTGGCTTTTCCCATCAGCAAAGAAAAACCAGTGGTCCTATGTGGCCAGGATTCAGTGCATAGTCTTGCCTGATTTAGGTCCCCCAAACAAGCTGTGTAGGCCCTGGGACACATCTTGATGCTCTGTCAAGGCAGGGAAGTTAATCCATAGCCCCAGTTGCTGCTGAGGATAATCTAGGAAGTCTGATCAATGAACCCAGGCAATGATGGAGCCCACCCTAAAGCCTTTGCTTGGGCAGGGAACAAAGCCAACAGTCCTATCCAACTGTTCTTAGTCAGTGGCAGTCCCCCAACCCCCGACCTCAGAGCCTAAGCAGTGGCCTCGCCCATAACAAAACCCTGATAGTGAGCCCTAGGACATTACCAGCAGTAATGTCCAGAAACCCATGTTGGGCTGTAGTGAATAACTGTCTCTGCCAAAGTGAACCTGTAAAGTCTGGAAGCAGAAATTGCTTACTCAAATGCACAGATACCAACGTAAGGAATCAAGGATCATGGAAAATCAGGTAAACATGACACCAAAGAAATTAATAAAGCTCTAATAACTGACCCTAAAGAAATGGAGATTTATGAACTGTCAGACAAAAAGTTCAGAATAATCATTTTAAAGTAGTGAAGTACAAGAACACACAGACAACAAAATAAGGAACACAATGTGTTAGCAAAACAAGAAGTTCAAAGAATAGAAACCATCAAAACAAATCTTAGAGCTGAAATACGCAATGACTAAACTGAAGAACTCAATAGAGAGCTTCAAGAGCAGACTCAACCATGCAGAAGAAAGAACTAGTGACCTAGAACATAGGACATCTGAAATTATATTGTAATAGAAGAAAAAAGTATGAAAAAGAATGAAGAAGGCTACAGGACTTATAAGACACAATCAAAAAATGTCCACATTATGAAAGTTCTAGAAAGATAAAAGAGAAAGGGCTAGAAAGCATATTTAAGACAATAATGGCTGAAAATTTCCCAAGCCTGAGGAGAGAAATAGACATCCAGATCCATAAAGCTGAAAGAATCCCAAATAGGTTAAACCTGAATAGAGCCCACCAAAACACATAATAGTTACATTGTCAAAAGTCAAAGACCAAAAAATTTAAGAACAGCAAGAGAAAAAATAGGAATTATACAAGAACCCCCATAAGACTGTCATCAGACTTTCTCAACATAAAGTTTTCAGGCCAGCAGAGAATGTTATGATTCATTTAAAAATATTGAAAGAATGAAAAAAATCAACCACAATTTACCAGTATTAAAATTCAATCAGTCACTTAAAAACTCCCAACAAACAAAAGTCCAGGGCCAGAAGGCTTTACAGGTGAATTCTACTGAACATTTAGTGAAGAGTTTTGACACCTATCCTTCTCAACCTATTACAAAAAAATTGCAGAGGAAGGAATGCATTTGAACTCATTCTATGAGCCCAGCATCACCCTCATAACAAAACCAAAGATATCACAATAAAATTACAGGCCAATATCACTGATGAACATAGATGCAAAAATCCTCAATAAGATATTAGCAAATCAAGTCCAATAATACATCAAAAGATTTATAAACCATGATCAAGTGGCCTTTATCCCAGGGATGCAAAGATTTTTTTAATATTTGCAGATCAATCAATGTGACACACCACATTTACAAATTGAAGAATAAAAACTGTATGATCATCTCAATAGATGCAGAAAAAGCTTTTGACAAAATTCAACATGAATTTATGATTCAAAAAAAATTCTCCAGAAAATGGGCAAAGAGGGAATATACTGGGTGGGCCAAAAAGTGCCTTCAGTTTTTTAAGTAAAAATAAAAGACACATTTTTCATTTTCACCAAGAACTTTACTGAACAACATACCGCCCTTTTGTTCCACTAACTTCTGCCATTTTTCAGGCAACTTCATAATTCCATCTTCCCAAAACTTTTATCTTTTTGAGCAAAGAATTGTTCCAGGTGCCTTTTACAGTCTTCCAGAGAATTGAAAATTTTTCCATTAAGAGAATTTTGTAAAGACTGAAATAAATGGAAATCCGAAGGTGCAATGTTTGATGGATACGGTGGATGAATCAGAACTTCCCAGCCAAGCTGTAACAGTTTTTGCCTGGTCATCAAAGAAACATTCTGTCTTGCGTTATCCTGATGGAAGGTTGTGCGTTTTCTGTTTACTAATTCTGGATGGTTTTTGTCGAGTGCTGCTTTCAATTGGTCTAATTGGGAGCAGTGCTTGTTGGAATTAATTGTTTGGTTTTCAAGAAGGAGCTCATAATAGAGGACTCCCTTCCAATCACACCATATACACATCACACTCTTTGGTTGAAGACCGGCGTTTGGTGTCGTTGGTGGTGTTTCATCTCACTTCCCCCATGATCTCTTCCATTCCACATTGTTGTACAGTATCTGCTTTTCATTACCATCAAAATTTGGTTTAAAAATAGAACATTTTCATTACATTTCAGTAGAGAATTGCACGTGGAAACATGGTCAAGAAGGGTTTTTTCACTTAACTTATGTGGAACCCAAACATCAAAGCGATTCACATAACCAAGCTGGTGCAAATGATTTTCAGCACTTGATTTGGATATTTTGAGTATGTCAGCTACCTTCTGCATGTTATAACATTGATTGTTCTCAATTATTATTTTGATTTGATCGCTATCAACTTCAACTGGTCTACCCTACAGTGGAGCATTGTCCAGTGAGAAATCTCCAGCATGAAACCTTGCAAACCACTTTTGACACATTCAATCAGTGACAGCACCTTCTCCATACACTGCACAAAACTTTTTTTTTTTTGCATTTCAGTTGCGTTTTTACCTTTCTTGAAATAATAAAGCATAATATGCTGAAAATGTTGCTTTTTCTCTTCCATCTTCAATATTAAAATGGCTACACAAAAACTCACCAATTTTGATGTCTTTTTTTAAATGCATGCTGATATGACAGCTGTCAAATACAAACTAACAAAATTGTTTCAAATGAAGTTAAAGACAACTAAGTGCTACTAGAGCCATCTTATGGAAAAAACCAAACTAACCTTTTGGCCTACCTAATACCTCAACATAATGAAAGTCATATATGACAGAACTACAGCTAACATCATAATTGTGAAAAGCTGAAAGCATTTCCTCTAAGATCAGGAACAAGACAAGGATACCCACTCTTGCCACTTTTATTCAAAGTAGTTTTGGAAGTCCTAGCCACAGCAATCAGAGAAGAAAAAGAAATAAAAGGAATCCAAATTGGGAGAGAAGAAGTAAAACTGTCACTGTTTGCATATGATAATATACATTGAAAATCCTAAAGATGCCACCAGAAAACTGCTAGAGTTCATCCATGAATTTGATAAAACTTCAGGATACAAAATTAATGCACAGAAATCTGTTGCATTTCTATACACTAACAACAAAAGATCAGAAAGAGAAATTAAGGAAATAATCCCATTTACCACTGCATCAAAAATAATAAAATACTCAGGAAAAAACCTACCTAAGGAGGCAAAAGATCTGTACTCCAAAAACTATAAGACACTGATGAAAAAAATTCAAGACATCACAAATAGATGGAAAGATATAGACTGTGTTCTTTGATTGGAAGAATCAATATTGTTTAAAGGACCATACTACCCAAGGCAATCTACAGATTCAATGCCATCCCTATCAAAATACCAATGGCCTTTTCTCACAGAGCTAGGCCAAATAATCTTAAAATTTGTATGGAAACACAAAAGACACCAAATAGCTAAAACAATTTTGAGAAAGAAGAATGAGGAATGATAGAGGAATGATGCTCCCTGACTTCAGACTATACGACAGACCTACAGTAATCAAAACAGTATGGTACTGGGACAAAAACAGTCACATAGATCAATGGAACAGGATAGACAGCCCAGAAATAAACCTATGCACTTATTGGCAATTAATCTACAACAAAGGAGGCAAGAATATACACTGGAGAAAAGACAGTCTCTTCAACAAGTGGTGCTGGGAAGACTGGACAGCTACATGTAAAAGAATGAAGTAATGACATTCTGTAACACCATTTACAGAAACAAACTCAAAATAGATTAAAGACCTAAATGTAAGATGAGATGCTATAAAACTCCTAGAGAAAAGCACAGGCATAACGCTCTTTGATATAAATCACAGCAATATTTTTTTGGATCCATCTCCTGAAGTAAAGGAAATAAAAACAAAAATAAACAAATAGACCTAATTAAAATTAAAAGCTTTTGCACAGTAAAGAAAGCCACTGACGATAAAAAGACAACCTACTGGATGGGAGAATACACTTTTAAATGATATGACTGATAAGGAATTAAAACCCAACATACATAAACAGCTCATACAAAACATCAAAAAAACAACCCAATCAAAAAAATGGACAGAAGACCTAATAGACATTTTTCCAAAGAAGACATACTATACAAATGGCAAACAGACACAAGAAAAAATGTTCAACGTCATCAACCATCAAGGAAATGCAAATAAAAACCACAGTGAGATATCACCTCACACCTGTCAGAATGGCTATCAAAAAGAACACAACAAATGTTGGCAAGGATGTGGAGAAAAGGGATCCTGTCTACACTCTTGGCTGGAATGTAAATTGGTGTAGCCACTGTGGAAAACAGTATGGAGATTCCTCAGAAAACTAGACGTAGAACTTCCATATGTTACAGCAATTCCACTCTTGGGTATATATCTGAAAAAATAAGAAGACACTAATTTGAAAAGATACATGTACCTCAATGTTCATAGCAGCATTATTTATAATTGCCAAGATATAGAAGCAACTTAAGTGTCCTTCGACAGATGAATGGATAAAGATGTGGTATGTATATGTATATAATATATACATATATATATATGCAATGGAATATTAACCATGAAAAATGAAATCCTGCCATTTGTAACAACATGGATGGACTTGGAGGGTTTTATGTAAGTGAAATAAATCAGAGAGAGACAAATACAGTCTGATATCACTTATATTTATGTGGAATCTAAGAAATACAACAAACTAGTGAATATAACAAAAAAGAAACAGACTCACAGTTATAGAGAATGACTTAGTGGTTACCAGTGGGGAAAGGGAAGTGGGGTGGGGCATGATAGGGGGAAGGTATTAAGAGGCACAAACTACCATGTATAAAATCAACAAGGACTCATTGTACAGCACAAAAAACATAGCCAATATTTTATAATAACTGTATGTGGAATATAACCTTTAAAAATTGTGAACCATTATGTTGTATACATGAAACTAATATAGTATTGTACATCAACTATACCTCAATTAAAAACATGCAAAAAAAATCAAGTTGGTTGCTCATTGCCCCCCACACCCGCAAAAGAATAGGAAAAGTGTGATCTTTGCCATGTTTTTGTTTAGTTTTGCTTGCATTATTAGTATTACATTTTACCTGAAAGTTTCTTGTATGAATCCTTTCAAGTCAATTGTTATTTTATAACAGTTAATTTGCATAGAAGTAGATACATAATTAATAAATCCACTTAACTGAATAAACCTTAAGAACAAGTCATTCGATACATTGAAAACAAGCAAATGCTTGGGGGAAGGGGTGCTCTGTCAGCCCTTCTACATTGGGGATCTTCCAGGCTTCTCTGTATTATTTGTAACACAAGTAATGCTGTCAGTGTCCACTCCTGGGTTAGTATTAGTAATGCTTAAAATCGTTTTCTAGGTGTAAAATAAATATATATACATAGAAATTTCTTCCTACATTTCAGTGGATCATGTTATGCATCTCTGCAATATATGGACCCCATAGTCTGCTCTTTTGGAAACCTCCTTTTCTCACCGTCACTGGGCCAACTAACTCAGATCCCAAGCAGCAGGAGGCAGTAATTAGAAATCTAGCTGCACATCAGGCGTCTTGGGTGCTAAAAATTAAAAACATGGAGTCTCTGATTATAACACCAGATATGTTATCCTGGCTAGACTCCAGGAGTTTGCATTTTTAACATCACCTTAGTGATTCAAAGACAGTTATTGTCATCCCCATTCACTATGGAACCACTGGTAGGGGAAACACGCTAGACAGGAAATCAGGAGTTCTAAGTTCAGGTATCTCCCTGCCAGGCTACTTATCTGGGTAAGGCACTTGACTTTTCCCCATGTCTATTCAGTAAAACTGAAAGATTGGATGAGAGATGACCTACTTTAAGGTCTTCCTTAGTGCTAACATTCTAACGTTAATCACCTGCAGGGCAGAAGTTTTTTTTTTTTCCCTCAATGGGTGGGTTGAAAATTCTTTCAGAATTAGCATTAACATTTCCATCGCCCAAGATGTTTGTAGGAGCAGGTTATCTCAATTCTTATAGAAACTTAAAAATTGAGGTCCAGAGAAAATAATCCTTAAGAGTTAACCATTGTATCAATCCATAGTCAGAAATTGAACCTAAATTAAGTGACATCAAACTTTTATCACCCCATGGTAGACTTAAAAAAATTTTTTTTTAAATTTCAAACAGATATTTTATTGACTTTTGAACAGGGCGCTAAATGAGCCACCTACATAGCAGAACCCTAAAAGGGGAAAGTGCAAATAAATGTAGAGACTCAGAGTAACAGAAATGAGGGTGGTGGCTTTGGTGAGTTTGAAATGCATATGAGGTGGAGTTAGGAAGAGCCCAGTCTGCAATGGCAGGGAGTTTATGCCTAGTGACTGGAAATAAGCTAATACCTTCTGGGAGGAGGAACTGGGTATGCCCAACTGGGTATTGATATAGTTTTCTGAAGTTCATTTCCGGGCCTATCCTGCAGAAAAGGCCATTTGAGTCTTCATGTGTAGGAAGGGGTCTAAAAAATATAGACATCTAACACACAATCTTTGAGTCTAAAGGATTCTTAACTGCCATGCTTCCCAATGGTAGATTTTTAAATCAAACAGCCATGCAGCAAGATATAATGTCTCTGTAACTAATCGATCTGGTGACTACTGTGGTTGGCAAAGAGCATCTAAAGAGAAGAACTGTACTCTTTGAGGACCATCACGACTCTCAGAATCCTATTCTTTCTACTCTCTACCTTGTATTTTTCTTATAGTGTGGCAGTTTTATGAATTTTTGGTTTGGTTCTTAGAAGAACAATGATTGCCCTTGGATCTAGGACTCAGTGGTACTTGTTTGGGTCATCAGGGTCAGAGACACTCAGGGGCTATCTCTGCAGGCAACTGCCTTCAGGAAAGCAGCTCCCTTCTTGGGGTTTGCTGATCATTTTGACCATCTTTTAAATTTTTCTCAGGCTTTGACTTTTCAGCTGTTGCATCTACAGGGGATGAGATCTACTTAATTAACAGGAAAGAAGAGGTTCCATTTCAAGATGGCAGTATAGGAAGATCCTAAATTCACCTCCTCCCACAAGACAACAAATATACAGCTACATATGGAACAAGTTCCTCTGAAAAAAACCCTAAAAACTGGCCCAGCAACCCCTTCACATCAGGCAAGGAGAGAAAAACCACACTGAAGCAGGCAGGAAAACCTGAAACACAATCTTGCCATAAACTCCACCTCTTGCATGGTAACCCAGAATTGGGAGGAAACTCAAAACCCAGAGCTTCTCCCTGAGGAATGAATGTTTTGTAAGCCACATTGGGCACCCCAACTTTGAAGACCTCCACCTGAGAGATGAACTCCCAAAGCATCTGGCTTTGAAGACCAAGTAGGCTCCCATTCATGAGACCCATGGGGCTGCGGAAAACTCTGAAACAGCTCTAAAATAGTTCATGGGCAAACTCACCCATCCCAGGGCCCAGACAGAAGCAGCTCTCTGAAAAATGCCCAGATTTTGTGAAAAAGACTCATTTACTCATTTTAAAGTGTTGGTCTGAGGGGCCAGAACCTACTGGGATACTCTCTGGGGACAGAGGCTGGTGGGTGCCATCTTCCTGCTCTCCCTTTGCCTTGCTAAAGCTGGCAGGTGACATCTTTTTTCTTTTTTTTCCTTTTTTTCCTTTTTTGGCTGGTGCCATCTTTATGCTCCAACTGGTGGGCACTATCTTCTGTGCCCTCCTCTGCCTTCTAAAGCTGGTGGGTGCCATCCTTTTATTCCCTCTCTCTTATTTCTCTTTTGAAATTTCTTCCTGTTTTTTCCTTTTCTCCTATTCCATTTTTCTTTCTCAGTGGATGCCGTCTTTGTACTCCCCCTCTGCCTTGCTTCAGTTAATGCGTACCATCTTTGCACTCTCCCTCTGCTGTGCTCTAGAGTGCCAATATCTCCTAGGAGGAGCCCCATCTGGTGCCCTGGTTTTTATGTCTAAGGACCCTGTCTTTATGGCTGCCACCCAGGGGATCCCCCTTGGGGTCCCCCTTGTTGCCTGGAGGTCAGGGGGACTTGCATTCCTGGGTCTCAAGGGACTGTAACAGTTGGAAAGACAGTTTTTGGTGGACTATTACTCCCAGGCACTGCACAGACAGTAGACTTAAACTTACCTCCAGTGTTTCTGAGAAAGAGGCCTATTTGCTTGTCCAGCAGCTTTGGGCAGAGGGACAGGCTTCTGGTTTGACTCACTTAGAGAGGCCTACCTATAGATGCTCGCAGGGAATAAAGGTAACTACAAATTTTGTATTCTACCTCTTCCTTGCTCGAGATCATTGATATATTCAAGAAAGGAGGTTATATCTTGCCTGGTGCCATGAATTTTTGTAGCTGCTTCCAAGAGGCACCTCTACATTGCCTGGTTCTGGTGACCAGTGAAGTGAGGCTTATGCTCATGAATCTCACAGGACTGTAACCAATGGAAAAAGTGTAATTTTTTAATTGAAGTACAGTTGATTTACAATATTATGTTAGTTTCAAGTCTACAGCATAGTGATTGAGTATTTTTGCAGATTATACTCCATGATACATTATTACAAAATACTGAGTGTAATTCCCTGTGCTATACAGTATATCCTTGTTACTTATTTTATATGTAGATATGTGTGCCTGTTAGCCAACTGCTTATATCTTCTTCGAAAAAATGTCTATTCAGGTCCTCTGCTCATTTTTTGATTGGGTTGTTTTTTTGATATCGAGTTGTATGAGCTGTGTGTATATTTTGGATACCTTGTATATTTTGAACACCTTGTCAGCTGCATCCTTTGCAAATGTTGTCTCGCATTCAATAGGTTTTCTTTTCATTTTGTTGATGGTTTCCTTTGTTGTGCAAGACCTTTTAAGTTTAGTTAGGTCCCATTTGCTTACTTTTGCTTTTATTTCTTTTGCATTGGAGTCTGATTTATGAAAATATTGTTACAATTTGTGTCAGAGTGTTTGCTTTGTGTTCTCTTCTAGGAGTTTCATGGTTTCAGGTCTTACATTTAGGTCTTTAAACTATTTTGAGTTTTTTTGTATATGGTGTGAAGGAATGTTCTAATCTCATTGTTTTACATGTGGCTGTTTCATTTATCCCAGCACCACTTGTTGAAGAGACTGTCTTTTTTCTCCACTGTATATTTTTGCTTCCCTTGTTGTAGATTGACCATAGGTGCGTGAGTTTATTTCTGGGCTGTTTATTATGTTCCATTGAGCTATGTGTCTGTTTTTGTGCCAATACCTCACTGTTTTTTGATTACTGTAGTTTTGTAGTACAGTCTGAAGTTTGGGAGGGTTATACTTCCAGCTTTATTCTTTTTTCTCAGGATTGCTTTAGCAATTCGCGGTCTTTTGTGGTTCCATATGAATTTTAGGATTATTTGTTATAGTTCTGTGAAAAATGGCATGGGTATTTTGACAGTGATTGCATTAAAATTGTAGATTGCTTTGAGTAGTATGGCCATTTTAACTATTAATTCTTCCAAACCAAAACACAGGATATATTTCCATTTCTTTGAATCAGTTTCCTTTATTATGTTTTATAGTTTTTAGTGTACAGGTCTTTCACCTTCTTAGTTAAACTTATTCCTAGGTTTTTTGGGGTTTTTTTTAAAACTTTTCTCATTCTGATATTTCATTAGTGTATAGAAATGCAATAAATTTCTGTGTATTCATCTTGTATCCTGAAACCTTGATGCATTCATGTATTAGTTTTAATAGTTTTGGGGTGGTAACTTTAGGGTTCTCTATATAAAGTAACATGTCATCTGAAAATAGTAATAATTTTACCTCTTCCTTTCCAATTTGAATACATTTTATTTATTTTTTTCTTGTTTGACTACTGTGGCTAGGACTGCCAATACTATGTCAAATAGAAGTGGCAAAAGTGAGCCTCCTTGGGTTGTTCCTGAATTTGTGGGAACACTTCCAGCTTTTCACCACTGAGGATTATGTTGGCTGTAAGTTTGTCATAAATTGCTTTTATTATGGTGAGATATGTTCCCTCAATACCCACTTTGGTGAGAGTTTTTGTTTTTTTAATCATGAATGGATGGTGAATTTTGTCAAATATTTTTTCTGTGTGAATTGATATTATCATGTGGTTTTTTTCATTACTTTTATGTGGTGGATAACATTGCTTGATTTGCGAATGTTGAACCATTCTTTTGACCCTGGAATGAATCCAAGTAGATCATGGTGTATGATCCTTTATATATGCTGTTGGATTCAGTTTGCTAATATTTTGTTGAGGATTTTTGCATCTGTATTCAAAGATATTGGCCTGTAATTTTCTCATTTTTTGTGGTGTCCTTGGCTGGTTTTGGTATCAGGGTGAGGGTGGCCTCAGAGAATCAGTTTGGGAGTGTTCCCTCCTCTTCAATTTTTGGAATAGTTTGAAAAGTATAGGTATTAGTTCTTCTTTACATGTTTGGTAGAAATCCCCTGTGAAGCTGTCTGGTTTTGGACTTTTGTTTGCTAGGCATTTATTTTACTACAAATTCAGTTTCACTTCTAGTGATCATTCTGTTCAAATTGTCTGTGTCTTCATCTTGACTCAGTCTTGGCAGGCTCTGTGTTTCTAGAAATGTGTCCATTTCTTCTGAGTTGTTGAATTTGTTGGCATGTAACTCCAGTATTCTCTGTTTATAGTATGATTTTTTTGTATCTCTGTTGTATCAGTTTTTCTTTCTTCTCTTTCATTTCCTATCTTATTTGGGTCCTCTGTCTTTAATTCTTGGTGAGCATGGTTAAATGTTTACCAATTTTTTTATCTTTTCAAAAAACCAACTCAAGGCTTCATTGATCTTTTCTATTGATTTTTAAATCTCTATTTCATTTATTTCCTTTCTGATCTTTATTATTTCATTCCTTCTCACTTTGGGCTTTGTTTTTCTTTTTCTAATTCTTTTAGGTGATAGGTTAGTTTGAAGTTTTTCTTCTTTTTTGAGGAAGGACTGTATCACTGTGAACTTCCACTCAGAACTGCTTTTGTTGAATCCCATAGATTTTGGAGAGTTGTGTTTATTTTCATTTGTCTAGAGATAATTTCTGATTTCCCCTTTGATTTCATTGTTGACCCATTTTTGTTTTTCTGTTTTTTAGTTTTTTATCTGGTAACATGTTGTTTAGTCTCCATGTGTTTGTTCTTTTCTCATTTTTCTTTCTGTGGTTGATTTCTAGTTTCTTATCGTGGGCAGAGAAAATGCTTGATATAATTTCTGTTCTCTTAAATTTGTTAAGGCTTGATTTGTGATCTAGTATGTGATGGAGAAAATCCATGTGCACTTGAAATGAATGTGTATTCTGATGCTGTTTATAATGTCCTGTAGATATCAATTAAATCCACTGGTCTATTGTGTCATTTAAGACCACAGTTGCCTTACTGCCTATCTGGATGATCTGTCCAGTGATGTCGGTGGAGTGTTAAAGTCTCCTACTGTTAATGTATATTGTCAATTTCTCCATTTATGTCTGTTAGCATTTACTTTATATATTTAGCTGCTCCTGCACTGGATGCATATATGTTAAGGAGTGTAATATTCTCTTCTTGTATTGATCCCTTTACCATTACATAATGCCCTTCTTTGTCATTTTGTTATAGCCTTTGTTTTAAAAATAAATTTTGTCTGATATTAATATTGCTATCCCTGTTTTCTTGTTGTTTCCACTTGCACAAAATATGTTTTTCCATTTTGTCACTTTAAGTCTGTGTGTGTTTTTGCTCTAAAGTGCATCTCTTATAGGCAGCATTTTGAAGGGTCTTGTTTTTCAATCCAATCAGCCACTCTGTCTTTTGACTGGAGCATTTAGTCCACTGACATTTAAAATAATTTCTAGTTATGTACTTAAGGCCATTTTTATTGTTTCCTGGTTGTTTTTGAAGTTTTCTGTTCATTTCTTCTTTTTATTTCTCTCATTGTGGTTTGATGATTTTCTTTTGTAGTATGTTTGGGTTCCTTTCTTTTTGGTTTTGGTGTATCTTTTGTAGGTTTTTGATTTGTGGTTACCATGGGGTTCATATGTTGACCCATAATTATATCTACTTGATTTAAACTGATACTCATTTAAGTTCTAAAAGATACACACTTTTACACTCCTCCCCCACATTTTGTGTTTTTGATGTCATATTTTACATCTTCTTATCTCTTTACTGTTTATTGTAGTTATAGTTGCTTTTACAAATTTTTGTCTCTTAATCTATGTACTCACTTATTTAAGTGATCTTCAATCCTTACTATATGTTTGCCTTTCCTACTGGAATCCCCTTTCCTACAGATTCTTACCTCTTTTCCATTTAGAGAAGGCTTTAACATTTCTTTTAGGGTAAGTGTAGTATTGCTAAATTCTTTTAATTTTTGCTTGTCTGAGTTCTTTATCTCTATTCTAAATGATAATCTTGCTGGGTAGAATATTCTAGGTTGCAGGTTTGTCCCTTTCATTACTTTGAATAAATTATGCCACTCCCTTCTGGCCTGCAGAATTTCTGCTGAGAAATTAGCTTATGGCCTTATGTGGGTTCTCTTGTATATGACTTTTTTCTCTTCCTGCCTTTAGAATTTTCTGTTTAACTTTCACGTTGGCCATTTTAATTATGATATGTCTTGGTGTGCAAGTCTGTTTGGGTTCATCTCATTTGGAACCCTCTGTGCTTCCTGTATCTTAATATCTGTTTCCTTATTCAGGTTTGTGAAATTTTCAGCCATAATTTCTTCAGATACATTTTTGAGAGCCTGGAGAAGTGTTCTTAAACAGGTACCACCACCAGGATACAGCAAGAAGCTACAGACCCAGGAGTTCAGTCTCTGTAAAAAAAGGCCTATTAACTAGTAATCATAACTGCAGCCTGACAGTAGGCTTCTAATTAAAACACATATAAGGGATGACTATAAACCTTGCAAAACTTCAGAGGGCAGGCACTGTCTTCACACTCACTCCGCCATGCTTTAGAGTGCCAAATCTCCTGGAGGCGATTTTCCATATGTGTCCGGTGACCCAGTTTTACATCTGATGTCATTTTTTGCGGCTGCCACTCAGGGATACTCCTTAATTGCCTGGCTCTGGTGGCCAGGGTATTGCATTCCAGGGTCCCACAGGATTATAACAATCAGACAAACAGTTCTTGGCAGGTACTGCACAGACAGCAGACTGAAACACACCACCAGTCTTTCTGTGAAAGAGGCCTACTAGCTTGTCCTGGAACTTCAGCCTTGTGTGCCAAACTGAAGGCTGCCCCTAACTAGAGGCTATGGAAATTCTCTTAGGGAATATAGGCCAGGAGGCACCATCATTGCATTCTCCTTCTACCTTGCTACAGCTCACCAGAATCTCCCAGAAAGGAGCTTGTACACTCACTTGGACTCCAATTATTCTGACAGCTACTCAGGAGACATCTCCAGATCACCTGGCTCTGGTGGCCAGTGGGGCTTACACTTGGGTCCCACAAAACTGTATATATTTGCACACTTTATGAACCTCTGCCTGAGGACCTGAGTTCTAATCAGCCTGAATCTAGTGGCTGACTGAGATCCTCTCCTTTAAGACACTGACGGTTCTAAGCATACCTGCAACTACTGGGAGCTATTAAAAGTAAAATAGGCTGCTTAAAGAATCACAAAGGTTTGAGAGATAGTCATGAGCTAGGGCAGGGTTGAACAATAAGTTTTATGTCATACACAGGACCAACCATTTAAGACTAGGAAAGGTGGCAGTTTCATCTAATGCATAGAAAACAACACAGGGAGTCAAGCAAAATGAAGAAACAGAGGACTATGTTCCAAACAAAAGAACAAAATGAAACCTCAGAAAAAACAACTCAATGAGATGGAGATAAGTAACTAATAAAAGAGTTCTAAGTAATGGTCATAAAGATGCTCACTGGGTACTTCCTTGGTGGTCCGTGGTAAAGTATCCACCTTCCACTGCAGGGGACGCAGTTCAATTTTGGGTCAGGGGAACTAAGATCCCACACGCCACAGGGCAACTAAGCCTGCATGCCACAACTACTGAGCTCGCGCGCCTCAACGAGAGAGCCCACGTGCCGCAAAATACATAGCCCGCACACCCTGGAGCCCGCATGCCAAAACTAGAGAGAGAAAACCAGCATGCCACAACTAGAGAGAAGCCCACATGCCACAACTAGAAACCCAAGCAGACTGTGCGCTGTAACAGAAAGATCTCACATGCCTCAAAGATCCCATGTGCCACAACTAAGACCCGATGCAGCCAAAAAAAAATAAGGAAAATAAATATTTTTTAAAAAGATGTTCACTGAACTTGGGAGAAGAACGGATGAACACAGTGAGAACTTCAGAAAAGAGACAGAAAATATAAGGAAGGACCAAAGGGAAGTCACAGAGCTGAAGAATCATAACTGAACTAAAAGATACACAAAAGGGATTCAATAGCTGTTCCTAAAGAGATCCACACCAAGACATATTACAATTAAAATGTCAAAAGTTAAAGGATTAAATCCTAAAAGTGGCAAGAAAAAGCAACTTGTTACATGCAAGGGAGCTCCCAAGAGACTATCAGCTGATTTTTCATCAGAAACATTGCATACCAGAATGCAGTGGCACGATACATTCAAAATGCTGACAGAAAAAAATCTCCAACCAAAATACTATGCCCAGCAAAGCTATCATCCAGAAATGAAGGGGAAATAAAGAGATAAAGAGTTTTCTAGACAAGCAAAAGCTAAAGGGCTCATTACCATTAAACTGGTTTTGTAAGAAATGTTAAAAAGACATCTTTAAGTTGACAAAAAAGGGTGCTAATTAGTAACAAAAAATGAAAGCATACATCTCACTGGTAAAGGTAAATACACAGTAAAGATAGTAGATTAATTACTTTTAAAGCTAGTATTAAGGTTAAAAGACAAAATAAAATAACTGAAACTGCAATAATTAGTTAAGTGATGCCCAAGATAAAAGATGTAAAATGTGACATCAAAACCTGAATGTGGGTGGAAAAAGTTAAAATGCAGAGCTTTAGAATTCCTTCAAACTTATCAACTTAAAATAGACAATTATACATTTAAGTTGCTATATGTAAGCCTCATGGTAACCACAAAGCAAAAACCTACAGGAGATATATTCCTTTTTAATTATCTTTTGTCTAAGTATGTCACTAAAGAAAGTAAAAAATCAGGGAGAAAAAGAGCAGCAGCAGAAGAAAGAACAGAGGAACTATAAAGCAGCCAGAAAACAATTAACAAAATGGCAATAAATACATACCTATCAAAATTTACTGTAATGTAAATGGATTAAATTCTCCAATCAAAAGACAGAGTGGCTGAGTGGATTAAAAACAAAAAAGACCCATCTATATGCTACCTACAAGAGATTCACTTCAGATGTAAGGACACACACACTGAAAATGAAGTGATGGAAAAAGATATTCTAGGCAAATGGAAACCAAAAGTAAGTTGTGGTAGCTATATTTAATCCCACAAAATACACTTTATTTTTTAAAAAATTTTAAATTATTTTATTTACTTAGTTTTGGCTGCATTGGGTCTTCATTGCTGCCTGCGGGCTTTCTCTAGTTGCAGCAAGTGGGGGCTACTCTTCATTGTGGTGCACAGGCTTCTCACTGCAGTAGCTTCTTTTGTTGTGGAGCATGGGCTCTAGGCATGTGGGCTTCAGTAGTTGTGGCATGCGGGCTCAGTAGTTGTGGCTCGTGGGCTCTAGAGCACAGGCTCAGTAGTTGTGGCGCATGGGCTTAATTGCTCCTTGGCATGTGGGATCTTCCTGGACCAGGGCTCGAACCCGTGTCCCCTGCATTGGCAGGCGGATTCTTAACCACTGCACCACCAGGGAAGCCCCCAAAATACACTTTAAAACAAAGACTACAATAAGAGACAAAGAAGGATATTACATAATGAAAAAGGAGTCAATCAACCAGAGGATATAACATTTGTAAATACTTTATGCATCCCAACATAGGAGCACTTAAATATACAAAGAAACTATTATCAGACCTAAAGGGAGAAATAGATAGCAGTTCAATAATAGTAGAGAACTTTAACTCCCCACTTACATCAATGGATAATCATCCAATCAGAAAATCAGTAAGGAAATATCAGCCTTAAAAGACATGTTAGGCCAAATGGCTTTAAAGATACAGACAGAATATTTCATCCAAAAGCAAGAAAATACACATTCTTCTCAAGTACGCATAGAACATTCTCCAGGATTGCATCACATGTTAAGCCACAAAATAAGTCTTAACAAATTTAAGAAGACTGAAATTATATCAAGCATCTTTTCTGATCAAAATGCTACAAAACTAGAAAAACAGAAAATTCACAAATATGTAAAGATTAAACAACATACTACTGAACAACCAATGGATCAAAGACACCAAAAAGAAATTTTAAAAAAGACCTAGAGACAAATGAAAATAGAAATACAACATATCAAAACTTATGGGATGCAGTAAAAATAATTTTAAGAGGGAAGTTTTTAGCCTTAAATGCTTACCTCAAGAAACAAGGAAAATATCAGATGAACAATCTAAAATTACACCTCAAGGAACTAGAAAAAGAACAAATAAAGCCCAGAGCAAAAGGAAGGAAAAAAAGATCAGAGCAGAAACAAATGAAATAGAGAATAAAAACATAATTGAAAAGATCATTGAAACAACGAGGTGGTTCTTTGACCAAGATGAAATTGACAAACCTTTAGCTAGACTCACTAAGAAAAACAGAGAATTCAAATTAGTAAAATCATAAATGAAAGAGGAGACATTACAACTGATACCACAGAAATATGAAGGATCATAGGAGACTACTACAAACAATTGTATGCAAACAAATTGGACAAATTAGAAGAAATGGATAAACTCTTAGAAACATACAACCTTCTAAGACTGAATCATGAAGAAATAAAAAATCTGAATAGACCAATTACATGTAAGGAAATTGAATCAGTAATCAAAAACTTCCCAATGAAATAAAGTCCAGGACCAGATGGCTTCACTGATGAATTCTACCAACATACAAAGAAGTAATACCAATCCTTCTCAAACTCTTCCAAGAAATATAAGGGAGGGAAAACTTCCAAACTCATTTTAGGAGGCCAGCATTACCCTGATACCAAAATCAGATAAACACCACAAGGAAAGAAAATTACAGACCAATATACCTGATGAACGTAGTTACAGAAATACTCATGAAACATTGACAGACCAAATTCAACAATACATTAAAGAGATCATACACCATGATCAAGTGGGATTTATTCCAGGGATGCAAGGATGATTCAACATCCTCTCCTCTCACAAGCACATCAAAATCTCAACTACTTGCAGAACAACCATTGATCAAAAAGACAGGAACCAATCAGAAAACATCTTCTATAACTAAAGATATAAAGAAGGAACCACAATGTCACAGGTAGGAGAGGTGGACTCATGACTTACTCAAGTTCCATACCCAAGGGTAGGTGACCCACAAACTAGAGAATAATTATATTGCAGAGGTTCTCCCACAGGAGTGAGATTTCGGAGCTCCACGTCTGTCTCCCCAGCCTGGGGGTCCTGCACTGGGGAAGATGAGCCCCCAGAACATTTAGCTTCAAAGACCAGCAGGGCTTACTTTTAGGAGTCCCAGAGGGATGGGGGAAATAGAGACTTCACTCTTAAAGGGTACACACAAAATCTCACACACTCCAGGACCTAGGGCAAAAGCAGTAATTTGATAGGAGCCTGGGCCAGACCTACCTGCTGGTCTTGGTGACTCTCCTGGGGAGGTGCAGGTGCAGCTATGGCTTACCATAGGGAGGTGGACAATGGCAGCAGCTGTGTTGGGGTCTCCTTCTACCGTGTGGATGCTGGTGCTGGTGCTGGTGCTGGTGAGTGCCGTTGTGGAGTCGTCCCTTTAGCTGCTTAGTGCCAAGACCTGGCTCTACCCAACAGCCTGTAAGCACCAGTGCTGAGACACCTCAGGCCAAGGTACTAACTAGACAGGAACATAGCCTTGCCTATCAGCAGACAGGGTGCCTAAAGACCACCTGAGCCCACAGCCACCTCTAGAAATGGCCCTGCCTACCAAAGGGCCCAGGCGGGACCCAACTCTACCCCCCAGTGGGCATGCACTAGCCCCCAAATCCCCTGGGCCCCAGCCCTGCCCTGTAGGAAGTCTGCTCTAGTCCCTGGACCAACCTCATCCACCAGGGGGCAGACCAGATGCAAGAAAACTGCAGTCCCCAGCCTGCAGGCCAGCCTGCCCACAGTAGGCCAAACCCTGCCTGTGGACCAGCTGGGCCCCAGCCTTGCCCACTAGTAGGCCAACACAAGCTTTAGGACACCTCAAACTCCATACCCAACTGTGTCAGGGACTTTCCACCCCCACCCCCCCCAGCCAGTGATCTGATGCCAGCTCTGTGATCCCTGGGCCCTGAAACCAGACTCCAGGAGAGGGCTCTGCCTCCCAGTAGTCCGGCACTAACCCCAGAACCTGGCTTCTCCCTCCAGGGGGCGGGCAACAGCCTTGGACTCTTCTGGATCCTGACTCCACCCACCAGTGACCAGCACTAGCCCTAGGGCCCCATGGGGTTCTGCAGTCAGCTGCCTCTTGACCCATTCCCACCAACCAGTGGCTGGTAGCCTCTGCACAAGGCAGGGCCTGACAACTAATCAAATCGGGGTCCAACCAAGCCTGCAAGATCACCCACATAGTCCACCACAGCAGATGGATCCATGCAGCCCTCAGAGGAGGAATCCCTGAAGCATATAACTTGGATGATGAGAGGGGAGTACACTGTTGGTATGCATAGGACATCTGCTACAAAAGGCTAGTTCTCCCAGGTTGGGAAGCATAATTAACCTACCAGATACATGAAAATACAAACAGCAACTTAGGCAAAATGAGGCAACAGAGGAACATGTTTCAGATGAAGGAAAAAGAATGCCAAAAGAACTAAGTCAAGCGAAGATAGGCAATCTACCTGAGAAAGAGTTCATTCAGGGTAGTGATTGTAAAGCTGATCAAAGTTGAGTATTATGTTGTCTGTGGGTTTGCTATAAATGGCTTTTATTATGTTGAGATATGTTCCCTCCAGACCCATTTTGGTGAGAGTTTTTATCGTGAGTGAATGTTGAATTTTGTCAAATAATTTTTCTGTGTCGATTGAGATGATCATGTGGTTTTTGTCTTTCCTTTTGTTAATGTGGTGTATCATGCTGATTATGTTGAATCACCCTTCCAACCCTGGAATGAATCCGACTTGATCCTGATGTATGATTCTTTTTATGTATTGCTGGATTTGGTTTGCTAATATTTTATTGACGATTTTGCATCTATATTCATCATAGATATTGGCCTTTATTTATTTTTTGTAGTGATTTTATCTGGTTTTGTTATCAGGGTGATGAATGCTCCATAGAATGACTTTGGGACTGTTCCCTCTTCTTCAATCTTTTGGAATAGTTTGAGAAGATTAGGTATAAGTTCTTCTTGCATGTCTGTTAAAATCCCCCAGTGAAACCATCAGTTCTGTACTGTTTATTTGCAGGGAGCTTTATTATTACAAATTCTATTTCACTTCTAATGATCAGTATGTTCAAATTATCTGTTTCTTCTTGATTCTGTCTTGGCAGGCTGTATGTTTCTAGAAACTTGTCCATTGCTTCTAGGTTGTCCAATTCGTTGGCATATAACTGTTCATAGTATTCTCTTATGATTTTTTTGTATTTCTCTGTATCAGTTGTTATTTTTCCTCTTTCCTTTCTTATTTTATTTGGGTCCTCTCTCTTCTCTTCTTGGTGAGCCTGGCTAGAGGTTTGTTGATATTGTTTTGCTTTTGAAAAAGCCAACTCTTGCTTTTATTGATCTTTTCTATTGTTTTTTATCTCTATTTGTTTCCTCTGATAGTTATTGTTTCTTTTTTTAACATCTTTATTGGAGTATAATTGCTTTACAATGTTGTGTTAGTTTCTGCTGTACAACAAAGTGAATCAGCTATATGTAGACATATATCCCCATATCCCTTCCCTCTTGCGTCTACCTCCCACCCTCCCTATCCCACCCCTCTAGGTGGTCACAAAGCATCAAGCGGATCTCCCTGTGCTATGCAGCAGCTTCCCATTAGCCATCCATTTTACATTTGTTATGTATATATATCAATGCTATGCTCTCACTTCATCCCAGGTTCCCCTTCCCCCACTGTGTCCTCAAGTCAGATCTCTACGTCTGCGTCTTTATTCCTGCCCTGCCACTAGGTTCATTAATACCATTTTTCTAGATTCCATATATGTGCGTTAGCATACAGTATTTCTTTTTCTCTTTCTGACATACTTCACACTGTATGACAGACTCTAGTTCCATCTACCTCATTACAAATAACTCAGTTTTCTTCCTTTTATGACTGAGTAATATTCCATTGTATATGTGTGCCACATCTTCTTTATCCATTCACCTGCCGATAGACATTTAGGTTGCTTCCATGTCCTGGCTATTGTAAATAGTGCTGCAATGAACATTGTGGTACATGTGTCCTTTTGAATCATGGTTTTCTCTGGGTATATGCCCAGTAGTGGGATTGCTGGGTTATATGGTAGTTCTATTTTTCGTTTTTTAAGTAACCTCCATACTGTTCTCCATCGTGGCTGTATCAAGTTACATCCCACCAACAGTGCAGGAAGGTTCCCTTTTCTCTACACCCTCTCCAGCATTTATTATTTGTAGATTTTTTGATGATGGCCATGCTGACCGGTGAGAGGTGTTACCTCATTGTAGTTTTGATTTGTATTTCTCTAATGATTAGTGATGTTGAGCATCTTCTCATGTGTTTGTTGGCAATCTGTATGTCTACTTTGGAGAAACGTCTATTTAGGTGTTCCACCCATTTTTAGATTGGGTTGTTTGTTTTCTTGATATTGAGCTGCATGACCTGCTTGTATGTTTTGGAGAGCATCCCTTTGTCAGTTGCTTCATTTGCAAATATTTTCTCCCTTTCTGAGGGTTGTCTTTTCGTCTTCTTTATGGTTTTCTTTGCTGTGCAAAAGCTTGTTTCATTAGGTCCCATTTGTTTCTTTTTGTTTTTATTTCCATTCCTCTAGGAGGTGGGTCAAAAAGGATCTTGCTGTGGTTTATGTCATAGAGTGATCTGCCTATGTTTTCCTCTAAGAGTTTTATAGTGTCTGGCCTTACATTTAGGTCTTTAATCCATTTTGAGTTTATTTTTGTGTATGGTGTTAGGAAGTGTTCTAATTTCATTCTTTTATGTGTAGCTGTCCAGTTTTCCCAGCACCACTTATTGAAGAGGCTGTCTTTTCTGCATTGTATATTCTTGCCTCCTTTATCAAAAACAAGGTGACCATAAGTGCGTGGGTTTATCTCTGGGCTTTCTATCCTGTTCCATTGATCTATATGTCTGTTTTTGTGCCAGTACCATTGTCTTGATTACTGTAGCTTTGTAGTAGAGTCTGAAGTCAGGCAGCCTGATTCCCCAGCTCTGTTTTTCTTTCTCAAGATTGCTTTGGCTATTTGGGGTCTTTTGTGTTTCCATACAAATTGTAAAATCTTTTGTTCTAGTTCTGTGAAAAATGCCATTGATAATTTCATAGGGATTGCATTGAATCAGTAGATTGCTTTGGGTAGTATAGTCATTTTCACAATGTTGATTCTTCCAATCCAAGAACATGGTATATCTCTCCATCAGTTTGTATCGTCTTTGATTTCTCACATCAGTGTCTTATAGTTTTCTGCATATAGGTCTTTTGCCTCCTTAGGTAGGTTTATTCCTAGGTATTTTATTCTTTTTGTTGCATTGGGAAATGGAACTGTTTCCTTAATTTCTCTTTCTGATTTTTCATTGTTAGTGTCTGAGAATGTAAGAGATTTCTGTGCATTAATTTTGTATCCTGCAACTTTACCAAATTCATTGATTAGCTCTAGTAGTTTTCTGGTGGCATCTTTAGGATTTTCTATGTATAGTATCATGTCATCTGCAAACAATGACAGTTTTACTTCTTCTTCTCCAATTTGGATTCCTTTCATTTCTTTTTCTTCCCTGATTGGCGTGGCTAGGACTTCCAAAACTATGTTGAATAATAGTGATGAGAGTGGGTACCCTTGTCTTCTTCCTAATCTTAGATGAAATGATTACAGTTTTTCACCATTGAGAATGATGTTTGCTGTGGGTTTGTCATATATGGCTTTTATTATATTGAAGTAAGTTCCCTCTATGCCCACTTTCTGGAGAGTTTTTATCATAAATGGGTGTTGAATTTTGTCAAAAGCTTTTTCTGCATCTATTTAAACAATCATATGGTTTTTATCCTTCAGTTTGTTAATGTGGTGTATCACATTGATTGATTTGTGTATAGGGAAGAATCCTTGCATTCCTGAGATAAACCCCACTTGATCGTGGTGTATTATTCTTTTAATGTGCTGTTGGATTATGTTTGCTAGTATTTTGTTGAGGATTTTTACATCTATGTTCATCAGTGATATTGGCCTGTAATTTTCTTTTTTTGTGACATCTTTGTCTATTTTTGATATCAGGGTGATAGTGGCCTCGTAGAATGAGTTTGGGAGTTTTCCTCCCTCTGCTATATTTTGGAAGAATTTGAGAAGGATAGGTGTTAACTCTTCTCTACGTGTTTGATAGAATTCACCTGTGAAGCCATCTAGCCCTGGGCTTTTGTTTTTTGGAAGATTTTTAATCACAGTTTCAATTCCAGTGCTTGTGATTGGTGTTTATATTTTCTGTTTCTTCCTGGTTCCGTTTTGGAAGGTTGTACTTTTCTAAGAATTGGTCCATTTCTTCCAGGTTGTCCATTTTATTGGCATATAGTTGCTGGTAGTAATCTCTCATGATCCTTTGTATTTCTGTAGCATCAGTTGTTACTTCTCCTTTTTCATTTCTAATTCTATTGATTTGAGTCTTCTCCCTTTTTTTCTGCTGGGTCTGGCTAATGGTTTATCAATTTTGTTTATCTTCTCAAAGAACTAGCTTTTAGTTTTATTGATCTGTGCTATTGTTTTGTTCATTTCTTTTTCATTTATTTCTGGTCTGATCTTTATGGTTTCTTTCCTTCTGCTAACTTTGGGTTTTATTGTTCTTCTTTCTCTAATTGCTTTAGATATAAGGTTAGGTTGTTTATTTGAGATTTTTCTTGTTTCTTGAGGTAGGTTTGTATTGCTATAAACTTCCCTCTTAGAACTGCTTTTGCTGCTTCCCATAGGTTTTGGGTCATTGTGTTTTCATTGTCATTTGTTTCTAGGTATTTTTTTTATTTCCTCTTTGATTTCTTCAGTGATCTGTTGGATGTTTAGTAGTGCATTGTTTAGTCTCCATGTATTTGTATATTTACAGTTTTTTTCTCCAGTAATTCATATCTAGTCTCATAGCATTGTGGTTGGAAAAGATGCTTGATACGATTTCAGTTTTTTAAAATTTACCAAGTCTTGATTTGTGATGCAAGATGTGATCTATCCTGGAGAATGTTCCGTGTGCACTTGAGAAGAAAGTGTGTTCTATTGGTTTTGGATGGAATGTCCTCTAAATATCAATTAAGTCAATTTTGTTTAATGTGTCATTTAAAGCTTGTGTTTCCTTATTTATTTTCAATTTGGATGATCTGTCCATTTATGTAAGTGGGGTGTTAAAGTTGCCTCGTATTATTGTGTTACTGTTGATTTTCCCTTTTGTGGCTGTTAGCATTTTCCTTATGTATTGAGGGGCTCCTGTGTTGGGTACATAGATATTTATAATTGTTATATCTTCTTCTTGGATTGATCCCTTGATCCTTATATAGTGTCCTTCCTTGTCTCTTGTAATAGTCTTTATTTTATTTTTAATTAATTAATTTATTTTTTTGGCTGTGTCGAGTCTTCGTTGCTGTGCACAGGCTCCCTCCAGCCGCGATGAGCGTTGCGGTGCACATGGGCTTCTCACTGCGGTGGCCCCTCCCGTTGCGGAGCATGGGCTCCAGGCATGCAGGCCTCAGTAGTTGAGGCACGCAGGCTTCAGTAGTTGTGGAGCACGGGCTCAGTTTCTCCGCGGCATGTGAGATCCTCCTGGACCAGGGCCAAAACCCGTGTCTCCTGCATCAGCAGGCAGACCCTCAACCACCGTGCCACCAGGGAAGTCACTAGTCTTTATTTTAAAGTCTATTTTGTCTGATATGAGTATTGTTACTCCAGCTTTCTTTTGATTTCCATTTGCATGGAATATCTTTTTCCATTCCCTCACTTTCATTCTGTATGAGTCCCTAGGTCTGAAGTGGGTCTCTTGTAGGCAGCATATATATGGGTCTTATTTTTGTATCTATTCAGCCAGTCTGTGTCTTTTGGTTGGGGCATTCAGTCCATTTACATTTAAGGTAATTATTGATACGTATGTGCCTATTACCATTTTCTTAATTGTTTTGGGTTTGTTTTTGTAAGTCTCTTGTGTTCCTGCCTAGAGAAGTTTCTTTAGCATTTGTTGTAAAGCTGGTTTGATTTGCTGAGTTCTCTTAGCTTTTGCTTGTCTGTAAAGCTTTTGATTTCTCTGGCGAATCTGAATGAGATCCTTCTGGGTAGAGTAATCTTGGTTGTAGGTTTTTCCGTTTCATCACTTTAAATATATTTTGCCACTCTCTTCTGGCTTGCAGAGTTTCTGCTGAAAGATGAGCTGTTAACCTTATGGGTATTCCCTTGTATATTATTTGTTGCTTTTCCCATGCTGCTTTTAATATTTTTTCTTTGTGTTAATTTGATTAATATGTGGTTCAGCGTGTTTTTCCTTGGGTTTATCCTGTATGGGACTCTCTGGGAATCCTGGACTTGATTGACTGTTTCCTTTCCCATGTTGGGAAATTTTTGACTATAATCTCTTCAAATATTTTCTCAGACTCTTTCTTTTTTTCTTCTTCTGGGATGCCTATAATTTGAATGTTGGTGCACTTAATGTTGTCCCAGAGGTCTCTGAGACTGTCCTCCATTCTTTACCTTGTTTTTTCTTTATTCTGCTCCTCGGCAGTTATTTCCACCATTTTATCTTCCAGGTCACTTATCCATTCTTCTGCCTCAGTTATTCTGCTATTGATTCCTTCTAGAGTATTTTTAATTTCAGTTATTGTGTTGTTCATTACTGTTTGTTTGCTCTTTAGTTCTTCTAGGTCCTTGTTAAACATTTCTTATATTTTCTCTAGTCTATTTCTAAGATTTTGGTTCATCTTTACTATCATTACTCTGAATTCTTTTTCAGGTCATTGGCCTATTTCCTCTTCATTTATTTGGTCCTGTGGGTTTTTATCTTACTCCTTTGCCTGTAAGATATTTCTCCGTCTTCTCATTCTGTCTAATTTACAGTATTTGAGGTCTCCTTTCCCTAGGCTGCAGGGTCGTAATTCCGCTTGCTTCTGTTCTCTGCCCCAGTGGTGAGGTTTGTCCAGTGGCTTGTGTCGGCTTCCTGATGGGAGTGACTGGGCCTGCATTCTGGTCAGTGGAGCTGTGTCTTTTCCCTCTGATGAGTAGGACCGTGTCAGATGGTGTGTTTTGGGGTGACTCTGAGCTTAGTATAACTTTAGGTAGTCTTTGTGCTGATGGGTGGGTTTCATTCCTGTCTTCTTTGTTGTTTAGTGTGAGGCGTCCAGTGCTGGGAGCTGCTGGAAGTTGGTTGGAGCTGGGTCTTGGATTCAAATAGAGGCCTCCGTGAGAGCTCTCAGTGATTAATCTTCCCTGAGGCCAGGAATTCTCTAGTGATCCAGCACCCTGGACTTGGTATTCCCACCCCAGAGCCTCAGGCCCGACTTCTGGTCAAGTGACCAAGACCCCACAAGTCACTCATCCCAGCAATAAAGGGGATTTTTTAAAAAAGACTACCAAAACCCCAGAGAAATGGAAAAAATAAAATCAAACAAAAGAAACAGAAAGAAGGAAACACGCACACACAGAGAAGAAACAAAAACAGAACCAAATAAATCAAAAAGCAAGAGAACAACCAGACAAACAAAAGAACCCAAGAACGAAATCAAACATTTAAAAAGAAAGCTGACAAAAACGCAAAACCAAGGAAGAAAACCAGAGTGCCAACTGAAGAATGAAGTAAAGAAACAAAAGAAACTGACAAAAATGATAAAAAAATAAATTTTAAAAAAGAGAAAGAGGAAAGAAGACAGAACAACAGAAAAGCAACATAGAAATAAAAACGAAAAATAGAAAATAAAAGAAAAAAAGACAAAACCCCAGAGAAATGGTAAAAACAAAATCAAACAAACAAAAGAAAAAAACAGAAACAAGGAAACACACGTAAAAGAAACAAAAACAGAGCCAAATAAAACAAAAAGCAGGAGAACAACAGACAAACAAAAGAACCCAAGAATGAAATCAGTTTTGATTAAAACTAGCAAAATAACCTAAAAACAAAACCAAAGCAGTGTGCCAACTGAAGAATAAAGCAAGGAAACAGAACAAACCGATAAAAATGATTTTAAAAATCATAAAATAAAATAAAATGAAATAAAAAGGGAAAAAACACAGGACAACAGAAAAGCAAAGTAGAAATGGAGATATTAAGAAAAGTATAATAAAGAAAAAGAAAAAAATAGGGAAGAGAACACAGAACAACAGAAAAGCAAAGTAAACATAGAAACATATAAGAAAAAATTAAAAATATGTTATAAAACATGGAGATCCCAAAAGACTAAATAAAATAAAAACTAGGGCCTTCCCTGGTGGTGCAGTGGTTGAGAGTCCACCTGCCGATGCAGGGGACACGGGTTCGTGCCCCAGTCCGGGAAGATCCCACATGCCGCAGAGCCTGCGCATCCGGAGCCTGTGCTCCGCAACGGGAGAGGCTACAACAGTGAGAGGCCCGCATACCACAAAAAACAAAACAACAACAACAACAAAAAACTAAAGCAACTACAAACAAACAACAAATAAAAAGAAACCAAAAAAAAAAAGCCAGAACCAACAACAGAATGAATCAAAACATGATAAAGTTAATAGTAATAATTATGTTTTCCTGGGGTCTTTGCTGTAAGTGTCCTTGCACACGCCATGAGCCACAGCCCACCTCTGCTTCCCCAAGAGGCTCTCCTCTGCCTCTGGGCTGGCCTCTGGACCTGCTGTGCGCCCTGTGGGAGGCACTCAGAATCTGATCTGGCCCAATTTCTGTGTGTGCTGCTCCCAAAGTCCACAGCTGCCTGAGCTAAACTGTTTTCATTTGTGGGAACACTCATTGTCTACTCAGATATTCCATAGACATAGGGTCTGCCTAGCAGATCACGGGGGGTTAATCTGTAGCTTGTACAGCTGATGGAAAGATTTTCAATCTTCTTCCATTGTCACCCCGTCCCTGGGGTTCAGCTTTGGTTTTATCCCCACGTCTGCACATTGTCCACTCACAGGAGTTTGGTCCTGAAGCTGCCTTGGATCTCTTGGGTCTCCCCCTGTGTGGACCAGGCACAGAGGTGGTATTACTGCTTGGATCATAGGAGCCCTGGCAGCACCAAATGCACAGGGAAGCCGGCGGCCATGGGCACAAAAGATATGGCCCTAGTGAGTGCCTTTTCTGGCACATGAGGGCCAGACCTGGCTGGGGTTTTTCTGGTGCCTGGCAGCAGGCACGTAAGGGCCAGCCCTGAGAGGGCTTTTTTTTTTTTACCCTGTAAGCAACGCATGAGGGCCACCTCTGAGGAGGCTTTTTTTATTGCTTGGCAGTGGCATGCAAGAGCCAGTCCTGAGGGGGCTTCTTTTATTGTCGTCGGCAGGCCGGCAGGCGCCGGCATGTGGGGAGAGAGAGGCTACAATAGTGGCTCCTCCTCCTGCGTGTGACTCAGCAATAATGCCCTGCTTCCATAGCAGTCCCATCTTCCTCCATAGGCATTCCCTGCTGTGGATTTCCTCCCTCCCATCCCCTCAGTCCATCTCCCCACAGCCAACAGCAGTTCTCGCTCTGGGCCTGTTCTCCAATCCCCACACACCAGTTCCCAGCCCCTTGCACACCTGTGAACACATCCCAGTCCAGAGCACGTAGGGCCGAGGTACAGACTGTCTGTGTATTTCTCACTCTGTCCCGTCTGCCACAGATCAGCCGCTTCACCCTCTTCTGATAGCCTCAAATGCTTCTCTCTGTCCCGGTCAATTTCTCTGTTGGAGAGGGGGTTTCCCTGAATTCGGGAATCTCTCTGCTTCAGCTCCCCCGGCCCAGGGTGCAGGTCCCATCCCTCCATCCTACCCAGTTATGCAGGGATCTTTATAGCACTTTCCAGTGTCCAAGGTCTTCTGCTAGTTTTCAGCCTGTGTTCTGTGAGAATTGATGCATCTATAGATTTATTCCTGCTGCACTCTTGGAGAGAGATGAACTTCACCTCCACCTACTCCACTGCCATCTTCTGATCATTATTATTTCATTCCTTCTGTTGACTTTGGGGTTTTTCTGTGGAGGGGGATTCTTCTCTTTCTAGTTATTTTAGATGGTATGTTAACTTGTTTGAGATTTTTTTGTTTTTTGAGGAAGTCCTGTATCACTTAAGAACTTCCCTCTTAGAATTACTTTTGCTGCATCGCACAGAGTTTGTAAGGTTGTGTTTTCATCTTTGTTCGTCTCAGGGTATTTTCTGACTTCTTCTTTGACTTCACCATTGACCCTTTGGGTTTTTAGTAGCATGTTGTTTAGTCTCCATGTGTTTGTTCTTTTCCCATTTTTCTTTTCATTACTGACTTCTAGTTTCACACAGTTGTGATCAGAAAAGATGCTTGAAATAATTTCTATCCTCTTAAATTAGTTGAGGTGTGTTTTGTGACCTAGCATGTTGTCTATCCTAGAGAACATTCCATGTGCACTTGAAAAGAATATGTATTCTGGCTTGGGGGAGATTTAGTGTCCTTTAGATATCAGTTAATTCCAGCTGGTCTGCTGTGTCATTTAAGACCTCTGTTGCCTTACTGACTTTCTGTCTGGATGATCTGTCCATTGATGTCAGCAGAGCATTAAAATCTCCTACTATTATTGTATTATTGTCAATTTCTCCCTTTATGCCTGGTAGTATTTGTTTTATATATTTATGTTCTCCTATATTGGATGCATATATATTGATGAGTGTAATATCCTCTTCTGTATTGATCCTTTTATTATTATATAATGCCCCTTCTTTTTCTTTGTGGCCTTTGTTTTATATTCTATTTTGTTTGAGTATTGCTACCCCTGTTTTCTTGTTGTTTCCATTTGCATGAAATATCTTTTTCCATGACCTCCCTTCAGTCTCTGTGTGTCTTTCTCCCTGAGGTGAGTCTCTTGTAGGCAGCATATAGTAGATTCTTGTATTTTTATCCAGTCTGCCATTCTGCATCTTTTGATTGGAGGATTTAGTCCATTGACATTTAAAGTAATTATTGAAAAGTATGTATTGCCATTTTAAACTTTGTTTTCCAGCTGTTTTTGTAGTCCTTTTTTTAAAATTTTTTTCTTTTTGTTCTTCCTTTTGTGGTTTGATGACTTTCTTTTGTATAATGCTTGAGCTCCTTTCTTTTTGGTTTTCGTGACCCTGTTGTTCATTTTTGATTTATGGTTACCATGGAAATCAAGTATGTTGACCCATGACTACATCTGCTTGCTTTAAAGTGAGTCATTCAAATTCAAACACCTTCTAGAAGATCTACATTTTTATACTCTCCTCTCCCACATATTGTGAGTTTTGATGTCCTGTTTTCATCTTCTTGCTTATCCTTTTACTGTTTATTGTAGTTATAATCACTTCTATAACTTTTTGATTGCTTTTAATCTATGTTCTGGCTTATTTAAGTGATCTTCAATCCCTTTATATAGTTGCCTTTCCTATTGTGATTTTTCCCTTTTCTATGGAGTCTTGCTTCTTTTCTATTTAGAGACCCTTCAATATTTCTTTTAGGGTAGGTTTGGAATTGCTGAATTCTTTCAGTTAACTTGACTGAAAAATTATTTATCTCCCCTTCTATTCTAAATGATAATCTTGATGGGTAGAGTATCCTAGGTTGTAGATTTTTCCCTTTCAGTACTTTGAATATATTATGCCACTCTCTTCTGGCCTGCAAGGTTTCTGTAGAGAAGTCAGCTGATAGCTTGATGGGGGTTCCCTTGTAACTGACTCTTTGTTTTTCTCTTGCTGTCTTTAGAATCTTCTCTTTAACTTTTTTCATGTGTTTGGTGTGAGTCTGTTTGGAGTCACCTTTTTGGGACCCTCTGTTCTTCCGGTACCTGGATATCTGTTTCCTTCTGTAGGTTTGAGAAGTTTTCAGCCATAATTCCTTCAAATACATTTTCAATTCCCTTCACACTCTGTCTTCTCCTTCTGGGACCTCTGTTATGTATAGATTGGTACGTTTTATATTATCTCATAGGTCTCATATGTTGTTTTCTTTTTTTTCATTTGTCTTCCTATCAGCTGTTCTGATTGGGTTATTTCCATTACTCTGTCTTCCAGATCACTTATTTGTTCTTCTGTGTCATTTAGTCTGCTATTCATTGCTTCTAGATTGGTTTTTATCATGACAATTGAGTTATCTAATTTCGATTGGTTTCTCTTCATAGTTTCTAGTTCCTCATTACAGTGATCTGCATTTTTATCAATAATCTTTCTTAATTCCTTTAGCATTTTCATTACCTCGTTTTTGAACTCAGGGTCTAGTAGATTGGTGAGGTCTGTTTCATTATTCTTTTGGGAGATTTCACTTGTTATCTTTTGATTGAAAATAGTTCCTCTGCTTTTTCATTTCACTTAACTTTCTCCTAAATTCATAGAGACAGAGATAGTTATCTACTGTGGTCTTGAAGGGGTGTTTTTATGTGGGAGAGTCCTTGTATAGATTATATACGTCCAATATTTGTGATACAGGGCTGGTTTCGTTATGGATGCCAGCCACGTCTTTCCTCAGAGTGTGCTGGCCATTATCTCTTTGATAGGGGGTGTGATTTGTGTTGTAGTATCTAGAGCCTGTGCAGGATGTGACGTGGGGCTTACTCTTTGCTCTGTGGCTGTCACTGCCCTGTTGGGGGCGGGGTTTGCTCCCTAGTTGTTGGAGTAGAAGCACTGAGGCTCAGGTTCAGTCAGGCTCCATTGCCCTCGAGTGTGTGCCCTACCTCAAAGGAGGTTATTGCTGAAGCAAGTCAGGCCTGTTCGGTCACAGACGACCTATGCACCGCCTGTATAGATGTCCATAGTTCTGGTCAGAACAGCCCAGGGTTGCATCTCTTTCTCTGTTTTGTTTGTCCCAAATCTAGTGCAAGATTGTGGTGTGGAATAGGCTGTGGTTGGGAGTTGGGGCATTGTGGCTTCAGGAATTGTTGGGGTGCCACTGCTGCCTGAGATCTAGGCTGCCTCTATGGCAGACTTCTCCCAATCTATCTGCCCCAGATCTAGTGCTTAGCTGTGGTGTGGAGTGGGCGGAGCTGGGCATTCTCATGAGAAGCAAGCCACTGTGTACTCCTGCCCAGGACCTGTCTACCCAAGATTCAGCACTCAGTTGTTGCATGCTCTTGAGGAGCTGCCCACTGTGTGCACTGTCAGTGTCCACTGCAGCCCCACCCACTGCCCCATGTTTGCACTGACAATGGGCTCTGGGCCTCCACGCAGATCACACCCCAGGCACTCCAGTCTGTCTCTGCATAGCTAGACAAAATCTTTGCCCAGATCTTGTGCCAGGCTGTGGTGTGGAGTGAGCAGGGTTGGGGTGTTCACCCTTTCAGATTGGGATGTGCAGTGAGATTGCAGTTACCAGTGCAGGGCTTTTCTCTCCCTTGACTGTTAGCAAGTGTGCACTACTTGTGAGTAGAGTCTAGGCTTCTCCAGCCCTTCTGTCTGCCTCAGCAATTTCCCAGCAGGCAAGGGGGCTTATCTCCTCCATGCAGGACCCCAGGACTAGGATGCCCAGATTGTAGCTCACCCTGTTCATTCTTCAAGATGAGGGCCCACCTGTGTGGACCTTCTTTTTCTTATAGATCACTCCAATGCGTGCACGTCCCAACCTAATGCCATTTTTTCCCCCATCCTACCCAGGTATATGGAGATCTTTTTCACAGGTTTGGTTGTATAGGATTTCTTCTGCCCCTATCCAATTAGTATTCTGTGAGAATTGTTCCACATGTAGATATATTTTTCATGTGTTTGTGGGGGGAGGTGAGTTCTACATCCTTCTACTCTGCCGTCTTGATATCCCCCTCCTTATTTTTCCTTGGTAAATCTATTTTAATTTTTTTGAGGAATCTCCATATTGTTTTCTGTGGTGGTTGAACAAATTTGCATTCTCACCAACAGTGTGCAAGGGTTCTCTCTCCTCCACATCATCACCAGCCCTTATTTCTTGTGTTCTTGTTGATAACCATTGTAACAGGTGTGAGGCGATAGCTCGTGGTTTTGACTTTCATTTTCCTGATTAGTGATATTAAGCATTTTTCATGTACCTGTTGGCCATTTGGATGTCTTCTTTGGAAAACTATTTAGGTCTTCCAAAGTATTTTTAATTGGATTTTATTCTATTATTGAGTTTTATGAGTTCTTTATATATTTTAGATATTAGCCTTTTGTCTAATATATGGATTGCAAAACTTTTCTCCCATTCTCTAGATTGCATTTTCATTTTTTTAATTGTTTCTTTTGCTGTGCAGAAGTTTTTAAGTTTGGTGTAGTCCCATTTGTTGATTTTTGCTTTAGTTGTTTGTGCTTTTTAGTGTCATATCCAAAAAATCATTGCTAAGATCAATGTTGAGGAGATTTATAGTATCTCCTCAACATTGTATAGGAGTTTTATAGTATCAGGTCTTAAGTTTAAGTCTTTGGTCCATTTCAAGTTAATTTTTGTGAGTGGTATAAGAGAGGGGTCCACTTTCATTGTTCTGCATGTGTTTATCCAGTTTTCCCAACACCATTTGTTAAAGAGACTATCCTTTCCCCATTGGGTTTCTTGGCCTCTTTGTCAAGTTTTAATTGACCATATATCCAGGGGTTTAATTCTGGGCTCTCTGTTCTGTTCAATTGGTTTATGTCTATTTTTGTGCCAATGCCATATTTTTTTTATTACTATAGCTTTTACTATTACAGTTTGAAATTAGGAAGTGTGATACCTCTGCCTTTGTTTGTTATTCAGTATTGCTTTGGCTATTTAAAGTCTTTTGTGGTTTCATACAAATCTTAGGATTGCTTTTCCTACTTCTGTGAAGAATGCCATTGGTATTTTGATGGGCTTTGCATTAAATCTATAAGTGGCTTTGGATAGTGTGGACATTAGAACCATAACTCTTCCGGTCCATGAACATAGGATGTCTTGCCATCTGTTTGTGTCCTCTTTGATTTCTTTCAGCAAAGTCTTATAATTTTATTATATAGATCTTTCACTTCCTTAATTAAATTTATTTCTAAGTATTGATTTTGGTGCCAGTGTGAATGAAATCGTTTTCTTTATTTTTCAGATGCTTCATCATTACTGTATAGAAAAGCAATTGATTACTGTATGTTGATTTTGTATCCTGCAACTTTAATAAAATTTTTGGTTATTTCCAACACTTTTTTGGTTGAGTCTTTGGCACTTTTATGTACAAAATCAAATAGCATCTGCAAATAGCACCAATTCTACTTATTCCTTTCCAATTTGTATGTCATTTATTTGTCTTACCTAATTGCTCTAGCTAGGACTTCCACTACTATATTGAATAAAAGTGGTGAGAGTGAGCATCCTTCTGCTGTTCCTGATCTTAGAGGGAAACTTTCAACCTTTCACCATTGAGTATGATTTAGCTTTGGGTTTGTTGAATATGGCCTTTATTATGTTGAGGTATATTCCTTCTATACCCCGTCTTTTGAGGGGTTTTACCATGGAATGTTGTTGTATTTTGTCAGACACTTTTTCTGTGCATACCAGATGATCATGCGATTTTTATCTTTCATTATGTTAATGTGATATATTACATTTATTGATTTGTGTATGGCAAACCATCCTTGTATCCCTGGGATAAATCCTACTTGGTCATTGTATACAAACTTTTTAATGTGTTCTTGAAATAAGTTTGCTAATATTGAGAATTTTTGCATTTATATTTATCAGAAATAGTCTAGTTTTCTTGTGGTGTCCTTATCTTGCTTTTGTATCAGGGTAACACTGGCCTTGTAGAATACATTTGAAAGTGTTCCGTCTTTCCGACTTTTTTGGAAGCTTGAGGAGAATGGGTCTTAATTCTTTTTTAAATGTTTGGTAGAATTCACTAGTGAAACCATCTGATCCTGGGGTTTTCCGTGTTGGGAGGTTTCTTATTCAGTCTCTATTGTTATTGCTTTGTTCCAGTGTTCTATTTCTTCCTGATTCAGTTTTGGTAGGTTGCATGTTTCTAGAAATTTATCCATTTCTTCGAATTTACCTAATTTTTTGGCACATAATTATTCATAATAGTCTTTTACGATCCTATTTATTTCTATAGTATCAGATGTAATGTCTCTTCTTTCAATTTTAATTTTACTTGAGTTTTCTCTGTTTTTTCTTAGTCTAGCTAAAAGTGTGTTTATTTTATCTTTTAGAAGAATTGGCTCTTAATTTCACTGATGTTTTGATTTTCTGGTCTCTATTTCATTTATTTCTGTTCTGATCCTTATTTCCTTCCTTCTGCTAAATTTGGGCTTAATTTGTTCTTCTTTTTCTACTCCCTTGTCTAAATTTAGGTTATTTATTTCAGATCTAATTTTTTAATATATGCATTTTTTCATTATAAACTTTCTCTTATGAACCATTTTTGCTGCATCCCATGAGTTTTGATATGTTGTATTTACATTTTCATTTGTTTTGAGATAATTTATTTCCCCTTTGATTTCTTCTTGACCCATTGGTTGTTCAGAAGTGTGTTGTTTGATTCACATATATGTAGATTTTCCACCTTTCCCCTGTTTTCTAGTTTTATACTGTCGTGGTCAGAAAAGATAGCTGGTTTGATTTCAATCTTCTTAAATTTGCTAAAATTTGTTTTGTGTCCTATTATATGATGTATTCTGGAGATTGTTTTGTGTGCATTCATGAAGAATGTGTATTCTGTTGCTGTTGGATGGAATATTCTATAAATGTCTGTTAAGCCCTTTTGTTCTTAAAGTATGGTTCAATTCAAATGTTTCCTTGTTTTCTGTCTGGATGGCCTATACATTGCTAACAGTGCAGTATTGAAATCCCCTATTATTATATTGTTGTTTCTTTATCCCTTTAAATATGTTAATATTGATATTTGCTTGATATATTTCAGTACTATTTTTTAATTTTTAAAAAACTTTGAAGTATAGTTGATTTACAATGTTGTGTGTGTTTCAGGTACACAGCAAAGCGATTCAGTTTTATATATATATATATATATATGTATATATGTGTACACACACACACACATATACATTTAGGTTGCTGCCATGTCTTGGCTATTGTAAATAGCGATGCAGTGAACATTGGGATATCTTTTCGAGTTATGGTTTTCTCCAGATATATGCACAGGAGTAGGATTGCAGGATCATATGTTAACTCTACTTTTAGTTTTTTAAGGAACCTCCATACTGTTCTCCATAGTGGCTGTACCAATTTACATTCCCACCAAGAGTGGAGGGAGGAGGGTTCCCTTTTCTCCACATGCTGTCCAGCATTTATTTGTAGATTTTTTGATGATGGCCATTCTGACTGGTGTGAGGTGATACCTCATTGTAGTTTTGATTTGCATTTCTCTAAGAATTACTGATGATGAGCATCTCTTCATGTGCCTTTTGGCCATCTGTATGCCCTCTTTTGAGAAATGTCTATTTAGATCTGTCCATTTTTTGATTGGGTTGTTAGTTTTTTTGAAATGGAGCTGTATGAGCTGTTTGTGTATTTTGGAGATTAATCCCTTGTTGGTTGCGTAGTTTGCAAATATTTCCTCCCATTCCATAGGTTGTCTTTTTGTTTATGGTTTTCTTTGCTGTACAAAAAATTTTAAGTTTAATTAGATCCCATTTGTTTATTTTTGTTTTTATTTCCGTTACTCTAGGAGACAGATCCAAAAAGATACTGCTGCAATTTATGTCAAATTGTGTCCTGCCTATGTTTTCCTCGAGGAGTTCTATTATCCAGTACTACATTTAGGTCTTTAATCCACTTCGAGTTTGGTTCTGTGCATGGTGTTAGAGCATGTTCTGATTTCATTCTTTTAGATGTAGCTGTCCAGTTTTCCAGCATCACTTATTGAAGAGACTGTCTTTTCTCCATTGTATATTCTTGCCTCCTTTGTTGTAGATTAATTGACAATAGGTGCGTGGGTTTATTACTGTGCTCTCTATCCTATTCCATTGATCTATATTTCTGTTTCTGTGCCAGTACCATACTGTTTTGATGATTGTAGCTTTGTAGTATAGTATGAACTCAGAGAGCCTGATTCCACCAGCTCCTTTTTTTTTTTTTCCCCCTCAAGATTGCTTTGGCTATTGGGAGTCTTTTGTGTTTCTATACAAATTTTTTAAAAATTTTGTTCTAATTCTGTGAAAAATGCCATCAGTAATTTGATAAGGATTGCGTTGAATCTGTAGATTGCTCTGGGCAGTATAGTCATTTTGACAATATTGATTCTTCAAATCCCAGATCATGGTATATCTTTCCATGTATTTGTATCATCTTTGATTTCTTACATCAGTGTCTTATAGTTTTCTGAGTATAGGTCTTTTACCTTCTTGGGTAGGTTTATTCCTAGGTATTTTATTCTTTTTGATGCAATGGTAAATGGGATTGTTTCCTTAATTTCCCTTTCTGATCTTTTGTTGTAGTGCATAGAAATCTAACAGATTTCTGTGTGTTAATTTTGTATCCTGAAACTTTACCAAATTCAATGATGAGCTCTCATAGTTTTCTGGTGGCATCTTTAGGATTTTCTATGTATATTATCATGTCATCTGCAAACAGTGACAGTTTTACGTCTTCTCTTCCAATTTGGATTCCTTTTATTTCTTTTTCTTCTGATTATTGACTTTGAATAAAAGTGGCATGAGTGGACATCCTTGTCTTGTTCCTGATCTTAGAGGAAATGCTTTTAGCTTTTCACTGTTGAGTATGATGGTAGCTGTCGGTTTGTCATATATGGCCTTTATTATATTGAGGTATGTTCCCTCTGTGCCCACTTTCTGGAGAGTTTTTTTCATAAATGGATGTTCAATTTTATCCAAAGCTTTTTCTTCATTTATTGAGATGATCATGTTTTTTATTCTTCAATTTGTTAATATGGTGTATCACACTGATTGATTTGCAGATATTGAAAAATCCTTGCATCCCTGGGATAAATCCCACTTGATCATGGTGTATGATTCTTTTAATGTATAGTTGGATTTGCTTTGCTAGCATTTTGATGAAAATTTTTACGTCTATGCTCATCAGTGATACTGGCCTGTAATTTTCTTTTTTGTGTGGTATGTTTGCCTGGTTTTAGTATCATTGTGATTCTGGCTTAATAGAATGAGTCTGGAAGTATTCCTTCCTCTGTAATTTTTTGGAATAGTTTCAGAAGGATAGATGTTAACTCTTCTCTAAATGTTTGGTAGAATTTGCCTGTGAAGCCATCTGATCCTGGACTTTTGTTTTTTGAAAGGTTTTTAATCACAGATTCAATTTCAGTACTTGAAATTGGTCTGTTCATATTTTGTATTTCTTCCTGGTTCAGACTTGGGAGACTGTACCTTTCTAAGAATTTGTCCATTTCTTCTAGGTTGTCCATTTTATTGACGTATAGTTGCTCATAGTAGTCTCTTACGATCCTTTGTACAGTAAGTCCCCTACATACAAACCTTCAAGTTGTGAACTTTCAAAGATGCGAATATGCTTTCAGATGAGGAGTCCAAAGAGGTCTTCAGCAACTTAGTGACCCTCAGTGAGAAGCTGGAGATAGATGTGCAAGAGAACAACTTCATTGAACTCCTTGCTGTGCAACATAAGGAGCTTACTTACGAAGACCTGATGGAATTGGAGGCCCAAAGAAGGGATGAAGGAGAGACAAGAGGAAGAAGAAATAACTGAAGAACAAAGAGATTCGTGATGCAGGAAATGGCAAGGGGATTTTCCTTATTTGAGGAGGCACTGTTAGTTTTTGAGGCATAGGACCGTGATGTAGAACGGTACACGAAGGTTGCAGCAGCCATTCAGAATGCAATCCAGTGCTACCATGTCATCTATGACAAGAAAAAAAGAGCTACTACCCTGACATCACTGGATTGTTTTTTCAAGAGGGTAGAGTTAAGTCCAGCAAAGATTGAGAACCTGTGCCATCAACGTCAGGCATGAGTGTAACTGCAGCTTGCCCTCTGTCTCCTATTGCTGACGATCCTTCAGGTCCACCATCTCCCACTTCCTCTCCCTCCTCCAGTCAGTAACTCTTCTTGCCTGTTCACTCGATGCCAGCCCCTCTATGCCAGCTGTTGTACTGTGCTACTGTACTTTTCAAGGTACTGGACTGTAAGATTTAAAATGTTTACTTTTTTTTTATGTATTATTTGTGTGAAAAGTATTATAAACCTATTACAGTACAGTACTCTATAGCCAATTGTGTTAGTTGGGTACCTAGGATAGCTTTGTTGGACTTATGAACAAATTGGACTTACGGACACGCTCTCGGAACAGCACTCGTTCATATATAGGGGACTTACTGTATTTCTTTGATGTCAATTGTAATTTTTCCTTTTTCACTTCTGATTTTATTGATTTGGGCCCTCTCCCTTTTTTTCTTGATGAGTCTGGCTAAACGTTTATCAATTTTGTTTATCTTTTCAAAGAACCAGGTTTTAATTTCATTGATCTTTTCTATTGTTTTCTTAGCCTCTGTTTCACTTATCTCTGCTCTGATCTTTATGATTTCTTTCCTTCTACTAACTTTGGGTTTTGTTTTTCTCTCTCTAGTTGCTTTAGTTGTAAGATTGAGTTGTTTGAGATTTTTCTTCTTTTTTAAGGTAAGCTTGTATCATTATAAATTTCCCTCTTAGAACTGCTTTTGCCGCATCCCATAGGTTTTGGATCATCGTGTTTTCATTTTCACTTGCCTCTAGGTATATTTTTTATAATTTCCTCTTTGATTTCTTTAGTGATCCATTGGTTGTTTAGTAGAATATTGTTTAGCCTCCACATGTTTGCGTTTTTGCAGTTATTTTCTTGTAGTTGATTTCTAATTTCATAGTATTATGGCTGGAAAAGATGCTTGATATGATTTGAATTTTCTTAAATTTACCGAGGCTTTCTTTGTAGCCTGGCATTTGATCTATCCTGGAGAATGTTCCATGGGCACTTGAGAAGAATGCATATTCTGCTGCTTTAGGATGGAATGCTCTATAGATATCAATTAAGTCCATCTGGTCTAATATGTTACTTCAGGCCTGTGTTTCCTTATTGATTTTCTGTCTGGATGATCTGCCCATTGATGTAAGTGGGTTGTTAAAGTCCCCCACCATTATTGTGTTACTGTCAATTTCTCCTTTTACATCTGTTAACATTTGCCTTATATATTGAGGTGCTCCTGTGTTGAGGCATATATTGATTTTATAATTGTTGTGTCTTCTTCTTGGATTGGTCCCTTGATCATTATATAGTGTCCTTCTTTGTCTCTTGTAACAGTCTTTATGTTAAAGTCTATTTTGTCTGATATGAGTATTGCTACTCCAGGTTTCTTTTGATTTCCATTTTCCATTTCAGTCTGTATATGTCCCTAGATCTGAAGTGGGTCTCTTGAGACAGCATATGTGTCTTATTTCTGTATCAATTCAGCCAGTCTGTGTCTTTTGGTTGGTGCATTTGATCCATTTACATTTAAGATAATTATCAATATGTACGTTTTTATTGCCATTTTGTTAATTGTTTTGGATCTGATTTGTAGATCTTTTTTCTTCCCTTCCTCTTTTGTTCTCTTGTGATTTGATAACTATTTTTAGTGTTGTATTCGAATTCCTTTTTCTTTTTTTGTGTATATCATAGAGTTTTGGTTTGCAGTTACCATGAGGTTTTGATATAGCAGTCTATATAAATACATGATTGTTTTAAGTTGCTGATCTCTTAATTTCAAATGCATTTCAAATATCCTGCATTTGTATTCTCTTCTCACGATTACTGGTTTTGATATATTTGTGGATGACTTCCCACCTTTACTATATGCCTTTAATGGTGAGCTTTTCCATTATGTAATTTTCTTGTTTCTAGTTGTGGCCTTTTCTTTTCCACCTAGAGAAGGTCCTTTAACATTTGTTATAAAGCTAGTTTGGTGGTGCTGAATTCTTTTAACTTTTGCTTGTCTGTAAAGCTTTTGATTTCTCCACTGAATCTGAACGACAGTCTCGCTGGGTAGTATTCTTGGTTGTAGGTTGTTTCTTCTCATCACTTTAAATATATTGTGCCACTCCCTTCTGGCCTGCAGAGTTTCTGCTGAAAACTCAGCTGATAACCTTATGGGGATTCCCTTGTATATTATTTGTTGCTTTTCCCTTGTTGCTTTTAATATTTTCTATTTTTCTTTAGTTTTTGTCAGTTTGATTAATATGTGTCTCAGTGTGTTCCTCCTTGGGTTAATCCTGCCTGGGCCTCTGCTCTTCCTGGACTTGGGTGACTGTTTCCTTTCCCATGTTAGGAACGTTTTCAGCTATTATCTCTTCAAGTATTTTCTCAGGCACTCTCTCTTCTCCTTCTCAGGTCCCTATAATGCGAATGTTGGTGTGTTTAATGTTATCCCAGAGGTCTCTTAAAACTGTTTTCATTTTTCATTCTTTTTTCTTTATTCTGTTCCGTGGTATTGATTTCTCCCATTCTGTCTTCCAGCTCACTTATCTGTTCTTCCGACTCATTTATTCTGCTACTATTGATTCCTTCTGGTGTATTTTTCGTTTCAGTTATTGTATTCTTCAACACTGTTTGGTTGTCCTTTATATTTTCTAAATCTTTGTTAAAACTTTCTTGTAACTTCTCACACTGTGCATCCATTCTTTTTCCAAGATCCTGGATCATCTTTATGATCATTACTCTGAAGTTTTTCTCTGGTAGATTGCCTGTTTCCACTTCACTTAGTTGTTCTTCTGGGGTTTTATCTTGTTCCTTTGTCTCGAACATATTCCTCTCCCATCTCATTTTGTCTAAATTTCTGTGTTTGTGGACTCAGTTCTGCAGACTGCTCAACTGTAGTATTCTTGCTTCTGGGTCTGCCCCCTGGTGGGTGATGCTGGTCTAGAGGCTTGTGCAGGCTTCCTGGTGGGAGGGGCCAGTGCCTGCCCACTGGTGGGCAGGACTGTGTCAAGGGGTGTATCTAGAGGTGGCCATGGGCTCAGGAAGTTTTCAGGCAGCCTGTCTGCTGATGGGTGGGACAGTGTTCCCACCCTCTTGGTTGTTTGGCTTGAGGCATCCCAGCACCGGAGCCTACAGGCTGTTGGGTGGGGCCAGGTCTTGGTGCTAATGACCCAAGCAAGATGTCTGCCTCCTCGAGAGTTCACATAGCTGAGCACGCCCCAAAATCTCCACCACCAGTGTCCATGTCCCCAGGAAGAGCCACAGCCACATCTCCGCTTCCCCAGGAGACCCTCCAAGACCAGCATGTAGGTCCAGCTAAGGCTCCTATGAAGTCATTGCCTTTGCCTTGGGTCCCAGTATGGGTGAGACCTGTGTGCACACTCCTAGAGTGGAGTCTCCAGTTCCCCCAGTCCTGTGGAGCTCCTGCAATCAAGCCCTGCTGGCAATCAAAGCCAAATACTTTGGGGGCTCCTCCCCCCAATGCCAGACCCCATGCTGGGGAGCCTGACATGGGGCTCAGAACTTTCACTCCTGTGGGAGAACTTCTGTGATATAATTATTCTCCAGTTTGTGGATCGCTTATCCAGGAGGTATGGGATTTGATTATAATGCAAGTTCACCCCTCCTACTGTTTTGTGGTTTCTTCTTTACATCCTTGGATGTAGAGTATCTTTTTTGGCAGGTTCCAGTCTTTTTTATCAATGGCTGTTCAGCAGTTAGTTGTGTTTCTGGTGTGCTCAAGAGAGGAGGTGAGCCCAAGGTCCTTCTACTTTGCCATCTTTTTCACCATCTGTTTATTTCAGCGTTCTGATGTTGAGTGCGTGTATATTTGGTTGTTGTATCTTCTTGATGTATTATTGTCCCTTTTATCATTATATAATGATCTTTGTTTCTTGTTACCACTTTTGGCTTAAAGTGTGTTTTGTCTGACATAAGTATGGCTGCTTGCTTTCTTTTGGTTTCCATTTACATGAACTATCCTCTTCCATCCTTTCACTTTGAGCCTTTGTGTGTCTTCATGGCTGAAATGAGTCTCCTTAGACAGCATATTGTTGGGTCTTGTTTTTTTTTATCCACCCAGCCACTCTCTGCCTTTCAACTGGTGAATTCAGTCCATTTACATTTAGAGTGATTATGTAAGGACTTATCATTTGCCTTCTGGTTGTTTACTATCTCCCTTGGTTTTTTTCCCCTGCTTCTGCATACCTTAGCAAATTGGTGGTTTTCACTGGTGATTTGCTCTGTCTCCCCCACCCCTTTTTTTTTTTAATGTTTTATGACTCTATAATAGATTTTTGCTTTGTGGTTACCAGAAACAGAAAAGATCTTATAGATAAAACAGTCCTTTTTATTCTGATACCAGCTTATCTTTGTTTACCTATAGAGGTTCCACTCTTTTATTCCTCCCCTATTTTTGATGTCACAGTTTACTTTTTTATGCCATAAATTCATTAATGTTATAGTAGCTATAGTTATTTTTTGTTTTATATAAACTTCATACTATAAGTGGTTAACAAACCATTCTAACGTAAAGTTACAGTTTTCTCATTCTAATTTTCACCTTTACCAGAGTATTTATGTACTTCTATATGTTTTTGTGTGACTAACTGGCATCTTTTCATTTCAGCTTGAAGAACTCTTTTAGCATTTCTTGCAAGGCAAGTCTATTTATGAACTCCCTCAGTTTTCATTTGGGAAAGTTTTTATTTCTCCTCATAACTGAAGGATAGCTTTGCTGTATATTTTTGGTTGGCAATTTTTATCCTTCAACACTGAATATGTCATTCCTCTCTCTTCTGGCCTGTAGAGTTTATGCAGAGAAATCCACTGATAGCTTATTTGGGGGTTCCTTTGTAGGTTACTTTTTTCCCCTGGTTGCTTTTAAGATTTTTTTTTTAATTAAATGATGCTTTTACATCTTTATTTGCTCCATTCTTTTTAATTGCCTTATTCTTCTTTCTTTTCTTTTTTTTTTTAATTGGGGCATAGTTGTTTTACAGTGTTGTGTTAGTTTCTACTATACAGCGAAGTGGAGTTCTCTGTGCTATACAGCAGGTTCTTATTAGTTATCTATTTTATACATATTAATGTATATATGTCCAATCCCAATCTCCCCATTCATCCCACACACCCACCACCCTAAGATTCTTTATCATTTATTTTTGACAGTTTCATTAGACTGTGTCTTGGAGACAGTCTTTTTGCACTGGGAATAAGAGGGTGTTTTATTAGCTTCGTGGACCTGTATGTCCAGTTCCTTCCCCAAGTTTGGGAAGTTCTCAGCTATTATTTATTTAAATAAATTCTACCCCCTTCCCTCTCTCTTCTCTTTCAAGTACAATTCATCTTGTATTTGCTTTTCTGATAGAATCTGATAGCTCTCAGAGTTTCTTCACTTTCTAAAAATCTTAGTTCTCTCTAACTGAATCATTTCTAAACTCTTATCCTTCAAGTCACTTATTGCTTCTTCCATCAGATCTATTACTTATGCTTGCTAATGCATTCTTCATCTCATTCACTGAATTCTTCTGCTATAGAATTTGATTCTTTTACAAAATTTCAGTCTCTTTGATAAAGAACTTATTATGGTCATTAAATTCATTCCTGAGTTCATTTACAGCATGTTGAATTTCTTCATAATAACTGTTTTGCATTCTTTATCAGTTAGATCACAATATTTTATGCCTTTGAGTTCAGTTGCTGGAGAATTACCATTTTCTTTTTGTGATACCATATTTGCTTGATTTTTCATAGTGTTTGAGGTTATGCACCTCTCCTTTTGCTTTTGAAATTGCAGACACTTTTCTTAGTGAAGGATTTGTTTACTTTGGCTGTTACAGGTCAGCAGGCTGGCATTTAAAAATCTTCTTTTGTGTTCCAGAAGATGATGCTATAGCTCAAGTTTTTGATTTTTTCTTACCAGGGTTAGTTCTCAAGGCTGCACTCAGGAGTGCACAAAAAAAGCTGGGAAGTGTGGGCTTAGCACTTGGGGCTTTGGGGGGGTGCCTATGACCTGACAGGGAGATCCACAAGTGGGATACTCTCAGAGATCCGTGAGTGGACCTCTAAATGAAACCCCAAAGCAGACAGCAGGAAACACATTATTTCAATGCCCTTTGACACTCTTGTCTGCTTCCTTCCCCTTCCTCTCCTACCTTCCAGTCACAGAAATCCCTCCTCAGAAATGCAAGTGCTGCTGGAGACAAACAGGTACCTCCAGCTACTACCCATGCAGCCAGGCAGTCGTCACTCACCATTTGTGCTTTCCACTTCCTCTGGCAAAGAGGTAGACACTGACCCCAACAAGAGTGTAGAGCACTGCAGTGTCACCCTGGGGGAAACAGGTGCCTCAGTGGGTTCCTTTCTCTCCTCTGCCTTCAGACTCATCTCTATCCAGCTCTGATGATGTCCTGGAATCTCCCATCAGGTTGGCTGGACCTCCACAAATTCTCCATTTCCCATGAGCATGCACTCAGTTTTGTACTCTCCAGGCTCCCCTTTTCCCGATCATGGCAAGTGGGAGTGGGGCAGGCTCACTGACTCTCTTGTATCCACAGCCCCCTCTGAGGTCCTCTCCACCTACTTTCAGATGCAGAGGAGCATAGTAATCACCTGCTGTCCTGGTATAATGTGCAGAGGCACTTTTGTTCAGTTATGGATGTGTAATTAGTTATATACCAAAGAGGAGAGAAAAAAAGGAACAACTCATGCTGCCATGGTCCTGACATCACTCCAGAGAAGTCAGTGTTCTGCTTCTTGATCTAGGTGCTGCTTCCGTGGGTACAACCAATGTATAAAAATTTATAAGGGACTTCCCTGGTGGTGCAGTGGTTAAGAATCTGCCTGCCAATGCAGGGGACATGGGTTCAAGCCCTGGTCCAGGAAGATCCCACATGCTGCAGAGCAACTAAGCCTGTGTGCCACAACTACTGGGCCTGCACTCTAGAGCCCGTGAGCCACAACTACTGAGCCTGTGCACCACAACAACTACTGAAGCCTGCACGCCTAGAGCCCATGCTCTGCAACAAGAGAAGCCACCGCAATGAGAAGCCCTTGCACCGCAATGAAGAGTAGCTCCTGCTACCCGCAACTAGAGAAAGCCCGTGCGCAGCAACGAAGACCCAATGTAGCCATAAATAAATAAATAAATAAATTTATAAAAAGAATTTTTTTATAAAAATGTATCAAGCTGTACAATTTTATATATGTATATAATACTTCAACAAACTTTAAATGTGACTCCACTCCACTTTTGGTGGGTATATAGCCAAAATAATTGAAAGGAAGGACAAAGAGAAATCTATACACCCAAGTTCATGGCAGCATTACTCACAATAGCCAGAAAGGGGAAGCAACCCAAGTGTCCACCAGCAGATGAATGGATAAACAGAATGCTGTATACACATACAGTGGAGTATTACCAACTATAAAAAGGAAGTAAATTCTGATATATGCTATAACAAAGATGAACCTTGAGGACATTATGCTAAGTGAAATAAGAAAGTCTCACAAAAGGACAAATATGAGTGATTCCACTCCTATGAGGTACTTAGAGTAGACAAACTAAAAGGACTAGAATGATGGTTGCCAGGGATTGAAAATAGTGAGAAATGAAGAGCTATGGTTCGACAGAGTTTCAGTTTTGCAAGATGAAAAGAGTTCTGTGGATGGATGGTGGCAATGGCAGCATAACAGTGTGGATGTACTTGAAACCACTGAACTGTATACCTAAAATGGTTAAGATGGTCACATTTGGGTGTATTTTACCACAATTTTTTAAAAGTTAAATGTGACTTTAATATATACCCTAATATATATTAGTAAATATATACTAATGAAGTTATTAACTTACCTCTGGTGAAAATTCCAGAATTTTAACACCTCTACTCTTACTGAGATACTTGAACCTCTACATTTTCAATCCCGTTGAACACTTCAAGAAGTGAAAAAAGCCAACAGTGGACTCTCCCAAAGCAGCAAGGTGAGATGCATAAGACCACTTTCCTCTCACACAGGACCTTATACTAAACAAAATGCTTTGACCTCCTTCCTCCACTTATACTAACAAATCCCTTGTGAGACAAGTCTGTTACCCTCACTTCAAAGCTGGGGAAACTGAACAAGAAAAAAATAAAATCACAGCCTCCCCCACCCAAAAAAAACCCCAAAATCTAAATTTTCTGATACCAAATTCAAACTGGAAGGCATCCCCCTAGAACCCTCAGGCTCATTAATAGACTTAAAAAGCAAATTCGACTTACAAGTTAATTTTGTGCTTCTATTGTTCCCACAAGAAAATGCTTTATAATATGTAGATCTTTTTTACATGTTGAAAAAATTCACTTTGACTTGAAAACATTTTATTTAATTTATACAAATAACTACTAAATACAAAAAGTAGATTAAAACAAAATAGTTATTTTTTTCTGGCAGAGTTTAAATGCACATAATGGATAATTCTGAAGAAAATGCATTTTCCCCACAGCGTTCAGGACTAAAATTCTACTGAAATCTTTGCTTCTAAATCAGTAATATATTCGGTGGTGTCACATGGGTAATGGCTAAATACGTTCTGCATATGAACTGAAAAAAAAGTTACAGTCTACACACATAAATGTGAAGCACTTAAAATGTGAATTTAACGGATAATAAAAGAAAATGTCCATTTCAGAGTATAGTGTTAAAAACATTTCAGTAATAAAATCATAAGACCACATAAAAATAAGCTTTAACATATGCATGAAGCAGTTTTGTAAAAACTGCTACTGCACAAGTAATAAATAATTTGCAAAGTTGTGTATAAACAATTCCTAATGTTCAGCGTCATTGTAAACATCAGCACATGTGTAAAATGCAGCAAAGTCTGACATTATATTTTGTTTTGCCAAATTGAATTCCTATTATCCAAAGACAGACCAGTGGAGTACGGAGCCAATGTTTCTGCAAGTTGGGTCTTTAAAATTAAGAGTAACAGTGCAAGTAAGGAATGCAAAGAATTCCTAGTGCAATAAAGAAGAGAAGCACAGGCAATATTGCTGATTAAAAATTCACCACCTCCTTGAGTTTCCCGTGGGGAGTGTCTAGGAGACCTGTGAAGATATGCAAAGCCACTGTCTTAATGCCCAGATCTCTTTTAGGATTTCTCTGAGTTCCTCCAGTTCCCTACCTTTGCAACAGTGTCTGTCCAACATGAGTCTCTGCAGCGTGAACAGTTTGTGAAATGCCCAGTTCACAGTCATTGAGCGAGGTTAGGGTGGTTTTGGTGTCTCCCCAGCACACGGCACACGGCCGGGTAAGATGTCGGCCTTGTCAAAGCAGTCATTTGGGGAGGGAGACAGATGGATTCTGTTCTGACAACCAGTCAGGTCAGCATTAGGTCCCAGCTGGACAACGTCAGACCTTCCTTCTTGACACCGTGAAAATGTCAACAGTCAGTTTTCAATTTGTCTAGGGAATTATCAATTTTGGTCAAAGTCTTTTTGATACGCAGGGCTGTGAGTCTGGCAGATGGGTTTTGATACCAGCATTCTTTCATCAGCTTGGCCAGGGAGGTTAATGTCTGAGGAGAGAAAGAACCAACATCACAGTGAAAAAGTAGCTGGGCAGATGTTACGTCAACTGTTTTGCAGGGCTCTGCAGGTCTTGTGAAGTTCAAGTGATGTTATTACCATTTTCCTTACACAAATAATCAAGGCCTTAGCCACTGATAAAGAAACCACTCTTGAGTTTCTTAAACTCTGCCCTCTGGACTCCTAATGCTACCAACTGACTATCAAGTCAGTTACACAGACCAGTGTGGTTGATGGTTTGATGGTTTTATGGTGCTAAAAGCCATAACACTAACCCAGAGTTAAAACTGAAATATGCAAATAGGGTCATTTCTCAATGCCTTAGATTTGCTACTTACTACTTAACAGCAGCAATAAGGATTGTCAGCATTAAACAGCCTATGTTTGGAAGAGATGCAGAGATAGAAAAGAGGTTAAAAAGCATCACTCAGGTCTCTTGGTTTACATGTGAAATTGCAGTCCTAGGGCCAGTGGCATAGTAAATGCGTCTCCCAAATCCTGGAGCTAAGCAAGGGTAGAAAATCTTGTGAATGTTGTCATTCATTGGCAAGATCTATCAGAAATGGCTCTTTGGAGAATGAGACCATTTTGTGAACCTGCTCAACTAGGTCTAAAGCTCTTCTACATAAAATAGGGAGAGAAAGAAACAGGGCAGATCACTCAAGAACGCTACCAGCTGAAAAGTCAAGAGAATGCAAATAGCAAACAGCTAAGTATAGCTCTAAAACTAAGAAAGCATTGCTCTTACCGGGTCTGAGAACCATCTGTTGGGTATGTTGGGCCTCTGTTGATCTACACAGACCACCTTCCTCATATCTTCAAAACTTGGGTCATTGGGAACCACATCATAGAACGGTGGCTTGTAATCCTCCACAATACCTACACACATGGACAAGAATTGTGCTGGGTTAGCAAAAGAGCAGAGGTTCCCAGGGTTGTACTGATGGTTGTCGCAGGTTACAGCGTTGACAGAAAAAGTACTGATCACCTTCCTCAAACTTCAGGGTGATTCTGAAAGCTACAGGTAGGTCTTAAAATAAGTGGAAAACAAAGCAATAAATAGAAGCCCTGCAGAGAACTGGAGGAACAATAATTGTTAGAAGAAAACATGACTACCTCTCATGTAATTATAACAAAATGCTCCAAGAGTGCATACAAACAGCTCTGCAGTGCCCAACAGGGCACAGGAGACAGAACAAGAGTCCCTTCAGTGATTAAAAAGGACAAAATACCTAAAGAAGGTACATGAATCTAGTGTTTTCAAACCATAAACAAATAAAAAGTTGGCCACAACTAGAGCTGGAGGCAAACAAACAATCCAAGGCCATCATCAAAATACCCCTTTTTTTATGACTAGGGGAAAATGCATTGCTATAAAATAATCCCTCCAACCGGGAGGATGCAAGTAATGTAATATGAAATACTATTTCCTCACTCATTCATTCTGTATGTTCTGAGTACCCTCTGTCATTCACAGCTGTCTGTTTGATGGCTCTATTAATTCCTCTCAGATCAAAGGCGCAAAATAAAATGCAGAGGACAGTCTTTTGGAAAGGCAGAAGAATGGCTGAAAAGAATGAACTTTTCCCTTACTCCCAAGCAAATGTGAAAGTCGCTAATTTCAGCTTCTGCCCTGCATGGTTTCCAATGCCTTAGAAACCTCTTTTCCCAGTAAAATTACATCAGTTCCTTACTTTTCACAAAGAAAGTAGTTCCACAAAGAGAGAAATTTAAAGCAATTTAAAGCAATAATTTAGAATTAGAAAGTTGATTCTTTCCTTTATAGAAATGAGGCCCAGAAAATCCCTTATTTTTCTCTCATCATCGAAGGCCTCAACAACGAGGACAGTGGATTAGTTTACTGCCCTCTCTCCTTCCTCCATGTAACTTTCTTCTGTTCCTAAATACCTACCAGAGTGACTGTTGGCAGAGGGGGGAGGAGGCTGTTTTAATAATTTTTAAGTTTTTCTAGCTCCTATAAGCTACCTGAAAAGCTTCAATCGCCTTTTCATTTATCAAAGAGATTAACAGTGAGAAGTTGTTCTCACAAATCCCACATAAAGACAAACCATTTATGAAGAAGATTAGTCATAAGGAACATCTGTTAAATACTACAGTTTTGTTAAACTACATAGATTCAAGAGTTTATTTTAAAAATGGAATGTAGTCTAAATTTAAAAATTCTAGTTGATATTAAGACTTACCATTAACTTACCCACATTGCTTGACTGTGTTTGTAATGTGTATTAGTCAGTGGAGTGAAACCTTTCCTGACAAATGGTAAACAGTTCAGATTGGGCATAAACCACTGCTTTCAGAAGTCTTGAGATACCTCATCTCAGAGACCTTACCTACTTCTCTTGTAAGGACCCCAGGAAGCATTCAACAATATTTTAATTCTTTTCAGTACCTGTATTACTAGGAGACATCACATAAAATACAGCTGGACACAGACCAGCAAGATAATTTATACCTTTATAAGGGCCACATGAACTTATAAGAAACAGTAGGATTGTGCCCGTCACCACCTCTCAACTTTGCTGAAGGAGAATATATTTAATAGCCTGGCTTCAGTCTTTAAAAATCTAGCATAACAGCCAGCTATCTGAAGTAATTTGCCTGGCTAGCTTGGGAAGGGTTATGGGAACATCAATTTTTCTATAAATGCAAAAGAAAAAAAGCATGGCTGGATTTTTAAAACATACGATCTGGGGATACTCAACAATAAAATTCACTATACAAAGATGAAGTTTTCCCTTGGGTTTATATTTCCCATAGTTTAATCTTACGAAGTACTGCCATGTTTTAACAAAAGGAATCAAGTTTAAAAAGACCATTTAATTGATCATGCCTGGAACTTAGTCATGCCTTTTTTGTCAACCATTGGTCAAACTGTTGACTGTTTCCATCTGATGTTGGTCATGCTTTCTCAGCATAAAATAAACCTGGTATTAAACTCCAGCAGTTATATGGAACACCCTCTGGACAAGGAAAGCAATTATTTCAATCAATATAAAGTATATTACATACTGACCATGTGTGGAACACCATTCTAAATGTTGAGGATGATATAAGTATAAGACATACTCTCAGTTTTCAAGGAACTCAAAGTCTAGTGGAAGATGAGAACAAGTCCCTCTCTTTTCTACTTTAGATAATGGAAATCTTGTTTAAAAAAAAAAAAACAACCTCAAAAATGTTTTTCACCCCTTTGTATACTTTATATCTTGAAAGGCAAAGATAGATTGGAAATTCTCACTAAGTTTTACTTGCGAGTTCCTAAATTGGCTCAAAAACCATTTTGGTCCCTTAAACTGTATGAGCCAGAGGTTGTCCTTGGCACTAGGGATATAAAAATAAAGATGTGATGTTGGTGATGAGAATAATGGGAAAGGAAGACACGAAAAAAAATTACAAAGTAGGACCAGGGAGAAGAGGTGGGGGAGGGGGCATGGTGTTCGATGGGTTTCAGAGAACTAAACACCTGTGTGGTTTAAATACCAGATATAAACCAGGTGCCATGGAAGCACAAGTAAGCTTTCTGGGAGCTAGGGCCTGGCTGAACATAGAAAGATGAGTTTTCAAGAAAGAGGAGAGGATGGGACAAGAATACGCCAAGGAGAGGGGGCAATCCAGGTTGGGGGCCGGTGATATGGGACAAAGACAAGGGGTTACAAATGATCCTCCCATGTTGGAGAGGAGGGAAACTCCCTGTAGCTGAAATCAGTGCACACGGTGGTGGAGAGGGTGAGCGGTCAGGGTCGGACTGTGAAATTACCTGTGTTGTCAAGGTAGGAAGTTACTTACAACTGTTCCTCACTCTGCCAGAGAAAAAGTGGACTCTCAGTCCTTTTACAACAGCACCCAACAACTGCCAAATCGTGAGCCAGCGAACAGAACAGCGTGAATTCAGGAAAAGCGACTAAAAATACAAAGGACTTCGAGTGCCAAAGGAGTGGTACAAGCAACAGAGGATCCAGGAATGCAGTGGAAGAGGGGCTCTTAAACAGTGGTCAGGAAGGACGAACCGTGCCAGCCCTCGCTTTTCCACGGTAGGGGCTGCAACTCGAAGGGCCGCAGAAAGAATCAGAGAAACTATTCATAACCTCATCCCCACAGCTTTGGGCATGTGTATCTGATTTATTTTCCTGGACATGTGTCTAACTGAAAGTTTTCTCTTCTCTGGGGCAAATATATCTTTACCAACAATATCCCTATCATTAATTTGCTGCATGGTTCTGAGTAAACCCCTTAATTGCCAGGCCTTAGTCCCAGCACCTTTCAAGTACACATCACAAAGCGAGTGTGCAGATTAATAAGAACAACCTAGAAACAACCTTCAAACCCCATGAAATGCCAGAGGGGTCTTTCTAAAAATGGAAGTCTCTGGAAACAAGGCCTTCCTCATGACCCTCCCTACCCAAACCAATAGCTTTGGGGCTTTCTCAATTGCAGATAAGGGGCTGTGGACTTGGCCATCATTTGAATAATCTGAAGGTGAGGCAAAGACAGATGCAGGGGATGTCAGAATCATGCAGATCACAGCCTTCCTTTCCTTCAGAAAAAGAAGCTGAGGACCACCCAGGGGAAACGTACTTGTCCAAGTTCACAGCTACCTAATGACAAACGTTAACCTGAATCCAATTCCCTGTTTGTATTCTAGAATTCTTCCCAACAAGCCCAAAATGGAATAATGCATTAATCTCGTCACAAGGGCCTGCTCACTTCATGTCCGCGGTCTCTCTTCACTGCGCCGCAGCTTGGGTGGACACCCAGGTAACAGGCAAGGAGGGCAGGATCCCCAGCGTCCGCATCCCTGCAGAGAGCTGCCGTTAACAGTGAACTCCTATAGGAACTATGAAGCCCTTCAGAGATTGGAACATTACGACTAAAGCCATTTTACAGAGAATGAGAGTGGTTCATGTTGGGCTTCTGATAGTACTCTAAGTTAATACGTTTCCTTCGGGGGTGGCCTGTGAGAAAATTAGATATGGTTCAAGCACAAAACTTTTATGTCTTATTAAATAACTGCGTATGTACTATTAACGTTACCTTCCATTTAATGCCATGGGATAACTGGTTTTCCCACTTCCAGTAGTGACGTTAATTTCCTTTTAAAAAGAAATGTTTGAAAAAGTTAGCTGACTTAAATGATTAAGAAAATAATGGTACAAGGGGCATTTGGATATGAAAAGAAATCATAAAGGTAGTATGTGTATGAGAGAATCTTGGGAAACACTGTTTTCAGAGAGGCATTTTTTTCCTGGTAGGAAGAGGATTCAAAAAGGTATATCAACTATTTGTGTCACTTTGCTTAACATTCCTCACAGAAGGATTTCAAACACAGTTTTCAAGCCATGGCCAACATCAAAAATGACTAATATATAAACGGATGGAGCTGTTCACAGCAGAGGGGACGAGAGCCCAGGGGGGTTCTGGTGGCCCTTGGTGCTGCCTTGCTGCTGGAGGTTTCAGAGAACCAGTACCTCAGGCACTCCTGTAACCAACAAGGCGCACTAGCTGGGAAGCCCTGCCTCTCCCCAAGGCAGGTACTCCTTTCAGAAACAGGAACAGAGCTGGCAGGACAGCTCTGTTCCCTGCTAAGTGAAGTATCTGTGTGGCAGTGATGACCTCATCCTGCTATCCCCACTATAATCCATGGGCATATGGAACCATGCACATTATTCAAATCAAGACTAAATGCATTATCTGAAATCTGTTAAAAGTAATTTCTGTTACTGGGATTCTCAGCAGTGTGGCATAGCCAAAATAAATGGTTCACAGATTGCTTCATAGTCAGGCCCTACTAAAAATATTTATTAATGTGACAGTTGTCAGAAGAAAGGTCAAAGGGCCTAGGTCAAAGAGCCTAGGAGAGATGCACAGCCATGCTCTGAGTTAAGCTTTGACAAGACGCCTTACATCTCACACAACCTCAGACCTAGAGGGAGAAGCTCCAGAAGACTTCCAAGCGTTTGCTATCTGTAGAGGTCTCATGAGAAGAAGAATGTATCATTCACTGGATGCTGGGGCTGTTACAAGGTTGACACCATAGATACTTGTCTTGGTGGGGACACCTGCTGTTAAAGATGTGTCAGGGAAAAGAGACCAGTAAGCAGTGAACAATACCCAGTAAAGTTCTGCTGGCCTCTGGTTATTTTGTCGTGAGGTCAGTTGACTGCCCTCCTTTGGTCTAGATCTTTAAACCAGGGACACGAAATTCCAGGAATCAGTGAGAGAAAAATCCCACCTCCATATTCCTGCCCCCAACCACTCACCTAAAAGCTCAAACGAAGTAAAACAAACCTGAAAGAAATTGCTTGAATGAATACTAAAAATTTTCCCTAATATGAGTCTTCCCTTTGTTCAAACCTTAATATACACTAAAGTAATGAAATAAAATCGTGAAACACATTGGACACTAAGTTGCTGAAGAAAATCAGAGTTGTCATGGTTTCCATATACAAGCCCATTGTGCTCAGGAACTTGAGGCACACGCCATTCCTTAGCAAGCCCAAGGGCTCATTAGAAGAGGTTTTCCAAAGTATGTGCGCCAAACATAAGCTTATTCTAACAAGTATTCCCTAGTCTCCACCCCATTAAGAGATGCAGGTCAGCCAGCAGGGTTTTTCCAACGAGATACAAGTGCTTTTTGACACATTTCAACACTGGATTCTATCACAAAATGGAATAACCAAAGCCAGTCACAGTGAAACAAAAGTATGTCCACATAGCCCTCCTGTGGGCAGCGAAGAGGAGACACGTGAAGGGTATAGCAGAGGCTCATGCTGCCTGCATGATGCCACAGTCAGAGATGTGCTACAGGAGGATCAGGGAAAGTCATTTTAGTTAGCTTTTAAATCCATGAGCAGATGGGACCACAGTATTAAAGCAAAACAACTCTGGCGTTTCTGCATACAGGGATCCAAACAAGGTGTGACACCGAAGGCTGAGGTTCCAGAGAGAGGACTTCTAATCTTAAGAGGGAACTGCTGCAGGATGCTTGGATGGGGCTACTAGAAGTTTCTGATCAGACCAAAGCTAAATGGCACACGTGAAGAGCCATGATGCACCCATTTATCTGTGGAATCCACGTGTCATTTTCTGTCTTCACACCACACTGAACCCAGGTAACCAGAAACCAGTGTGTCTGGAGAACTATAAAAGTATTTTTGCCAGAGAAGTAGCAAAAATCTTGAAAGAAAGGCCAAGGCCTAGCTACAAGACTCAAAGGAGAAAGGGACCCCTTTTCAGCTTGGAAGAGAGAGGAAGCTTCACCTGAAGCATAAGAACACAAATCAGGAAATCCTGCTCAGATGGGCTGTGTCAGCATCCCAGGGACAGTCTTTATTTCCTGGCCTGGGTGAGACCGATATATTCCATTTTAACCTGAGATCCCAAGACTATGGTCACTGACCTAGCAGCACAGCATCACCTGGGGCCCTGCTAGAAAGGGTCCAAACCTAGACCTACTAAATCAGAAACTCTTGGGGACGGTTCAGTACTCTGTGTTTCTAGGTGATTCTGCTGCACACTCTCTGGCTTAAGAACTAGTGATTCAAGCAAACCCCTGCCTTAGATTCATATAGAAAATTCACCTGGAAATGGTGAGAAAATGACTTTCCTTCCAACCAATTCCAAATTCAGTGTCAAACTAAACACAAACAGTAAATTCCAAAAGACACTACTGAGAAATTTTCAGATGTGAAAATGGACTTAACTCTCATTTCCTGTACAGGAAGTTTATTATTATTAGCAAAGAAATGTAAAATTCCCATGAAAATACAAAATGCGACATATTTTTTACTCATGGTTCACTTGAGGACTGTATTACTCCAAGAGAACTATCTGGTCATCAATTTTTATAATGGACTCAGAAACTCAAAGATGCATAATTATAATGACCTCCCTAATATTTAAATGAGGTACATTTAGTATGCAATAATTTCAAATATATATATCCTTTAATGTCAGTTCTTAAAGCTAGTAAGAAAGTGAAATAGGTACATCACACCCTGGGGTGAGCGGGATATTGTAAATTAGAACAACTGTTATGGAAGGCAATTTGGCAGTTATGTGTGAAGCCACAGAAACATCCAAATTCTTTGACCAAATAGGTCTACTTTTCTTCAGATTAAGAATAATTCCCCAAATGAAAAAGTTGTATGAACAAAGATGTCTACATGGAGGAAAGAGGATGTCTGACAACACAGAAATGGTTAAATTAATGAAATATCATGAGACCATCTAAAATAAAAACAGACTAACCAACATTTAAAAAACACAGATGAAAAAGATACAGAATTATATTTACACTGTGATTACAACTGAGTAAAAAAATATGTACATGGTTGCATAAAGGGGAAAGAAACATGAATACTGGAAGGTAAAGGCAAATTTTATTTTTCTTCTCATTTTTCTGTTTGGGGGCATAGTAATAACGAAAATATTAACAGGTATGCAAGCAGCACTGAACACTTTCAAGTCTGAGTTTGGATAAACTGATTTCTGTGTGTGTGTGTGTGTGTGCATGTGAATATTCATGGAAGAAGGAGGACTAGAGAAAGAGAAGGGGAAATATCAAATTAGTCATTGCCAAGGGACAGTAGCTGATTTAAAATGAGACATGACATACCCTTACACCTCCCCCTAAAACAAACCACACCACAGAACAGAAGCTCAACCCACAAAATTTTAGGAGCAATCTAAACCATGATGTAAGGGGGAGGTCAGTAAATCAGAAAGCAACCAAAATAGTCTCTCTTCCTCTACGCTTCACGATATTTTTTCCAAAAATAATGTTAAACACAGGATAGATCAAGAAAACTATTTGTTGAGCTATATTTTAAACTGACGGCTCTATTCTCCAACTGACTCCTATTAATCACAGCTGATCTTTGAAAGCCATTTGGGTTTAAGCCTGTGACACAGGGAACAAATTTGCAACATGAGTTCTTACAAAGCCCAAAGCCCAAGTTTCTGCCAAGTTTGCCTTTCATCACGCAGGCTTGCCTGGCATGGCTCCAGCACCCATAGCTGGACTGGACTATCCTGGCCTTGGAATATTAACTTCCTCTTCGTCTGGGGCAAGTTCCCCACCACACCGTTTATAATGACACTAATCCTTCTCTAAAGTGTTTAAAATAAACTAATTAGAATTTGATTTTCAACTCTAAGGCACTCAAGAATTATTAGGGATGGGGAAATGAAGTCTCTGTGCAATTTCAGGCAAAGTTCAGAACTTGATAAATCAGCAAAACAATCACTCTGTTGCAAACAATTCTCAAGGCACTTGAATGGCACAAAATGCAAGTCAGTAGCTCTCAACAATTGAGAAACAGTTACCAAGAAAATGTTCATGACTCCATCCAAAAAAAAAAACAAAAACAAAAACTTTAAAAGAACTGTCTGGTTACAATGCATGTATGTTTATGTTTAATTTAAAACATTGTCTTTGATACCCTTAAGAGTGTTAAAAGCAAACACTCTGCTGCTGTTAGGGAGGGAAAAAAACTACCACAAAGGCTTTGCCAATTTAAATTATTGCACACTAAAACTGTTACATTACCCCAATTTCACTTAGCTCACAGAACCAGAACCTCCTACTCTCTGGCTATTATTCTTGAAAATTGTAAGTTACCCCCAAAATTTCAATCCTTACAAGAAACTATGAGTGGAAGGTGGGATGGAGCACATATGTCAGTGACTTCATGCATTATTTCTTTAATACTTCAAATCTAGGATTCCAGTGGGTCCCAGGAGGGTAAAATATCTCCTGAAAATGAATATTAATTTAAATATATAGCATTTTCTGTTGTTTTCCTGGAACAATTTCAGACACATTCTTTGTGAAATAGGACTTCCAGTTGTGAAGGTATGAAGAGGTCGATTTAGTCGATTCGAGAGATTCTGCTACAATAACCACTTTGTGGGTAGATGGGGCATGTGCTATCTGAATGAGGATATGTAGTGCTTTCAGAATACAGTGAACTTAAAGTTCAACAATGTATTTGTGGCTGATTTGAAAGATGGAGGTGAAAGTTCACTGTAGGGAATATGGGTAAAAAATTATCGATAGACATATGCTTCCCTAGCTGCTAAGGCAACACCATTTCATAAAGCTTATTTATAAGAGGACCAGCACGAGCCTCCTATTCAGGGCTTCCTGAATGTAAACTTCACTTACTTTGCAGGTACAGCCTGCTTCTTACAAACGAGTGAATTCTGAGTGTGCAACCTGAATCTTTTCTCAGTAATCCAAACTTAAGAAGTAAAAATATCTATAATAGCAGAATTCACCCTTAGATTTCCTTGAGGCTCTCACGATAAAACTCACTTGGGAAAAGAGCAAAGAAGGAGGAAGGGTGGGGAAAAAAAGGCAGAATAAGGACGGAGGAAGGAAAAATAAAATATGGACTGATAAAAAAAAACAAACCAAGGAATAAGTAGTCTCTTGCAGAAATACTTTTTCCACCACGGTTTCCCCTCCTGCAGTTAAAACAGACTGCCATTACGTGCCTTCCACCTACCAGCCATAAAGCAAATATAAATGCCAACAGCTTCACAAGCATGATTCACGGAACAATGTGTACTTAAATATTCCCTTTGCCTTTTAAAGGTAGCAGAATCAAGAGGACTCGGACAAGGGCAATATTATCTGAGATCAGATACCTACCATTGCTCACCATCCGCCTGGCCACTTCCCACAAGACAAGTCCAAAGGCCCAAATATCGACTCTCTTATAAGAATCGAAACAATCCACCTGGATGGTTTCATCTAGAACTTCGGGGGCCATGTAGCGTTTGGTGCCCACACGGGGGTTGTTCCCCACGTCGAGCTGATTGGTGCTCTGGGAATGCATGACTGCCAGGCCTGAAAGAAAGAAGACAACATTGTCAATCCGCTCCCTTCCTTTCTCACAGACGGCTGCTGAAGGATTTTAAACCAAACCCAACGAACAGCGCCCTCTTGTGGCATCCATGGTGACTGCCGCATTACACCCAGAGTCATCTCTGGAGTACCCTTGTGATGACTTCCGTTGAGAGCAGGAAATAGGGCTGATGCCAGAAACATTCTGAGGCTCTTAGGTTAATAGATGACCCTCAGAGACAAAAAGTTTGGGGTAAATAATAAACTAATACACCAAACCAATATGAGGCCAGTGTTCGAAATCCACAGGAAAACAGACTCACTTGTTAAATGGGAGCCTCCAAGTGGCTTAAATAACAAGGAGCAAATTAAGCTCTCAGGCTCCAGCACAGCTCCCACTAGACTGCAAACACAAACTTCAAACCATGTGAGGCAGGGACTTTGAGGTAATTTATCATTACATAAAGGGCCGACTGCCCCGGGCCCTGCTCCATCCCTAAAAAAGGGCCGCTCATCTGAACAGTAACGTGGACCAAACCCACAGGGCTTTCTCTGCAGCCACATGTACAGAGAACATTAAGCTGGCCCTCAATTCAAAGCACAACTATCACGTTAAATGATTTTGACGCACTATCTTAAACCATGACTCATTTCCGAATTCCTCAGCCAATTAGAGACCCAGCATTCCTCACAGACCAAGGGTAATAGACAGATACGTGCATGGTTTATTTGAGAATGGAATTGCTTTTTGATGCATGTGCAGACCAACTGAAAGTGATTCCTGTAACACTCAAAATAATGAAAATTGCCAAACTGGAGCAAGCAGACCATGTACACCTTTGTAACCCAGCGGGGATCCCTCAAGTCATCTATAGAGAATGATTCTCCTCCCACTCCGTGGCTTTGCATGGGTGAGATGATGACTCCATATAAAGCAAGGGAGATAGCACGTATGTTATCTCAGCCTCAATACCAAAGATACTGGCAACTGCGTTTGACTAAATCGGACTGGTTCCCCTTCTCATTTTTATAATCAACCCTAAGATTCTATGGCCATTACGAACATTTCGCAAACCATAATGCCCCTCCACCATTTCCAGAACCACAGAGTAAAGTTAACAGAATACAAAAAAGGTGAAGTTTAAATAGAGAATAGAAATACTAGCTGTGGTGGTTTAAAAATACATCCACAAGTGTTTTGAAACTTCTCCCTTCACGAGGGGAAATTCAGTCCCTCGTGCCTTGAGCGTGGGCTGGACTACCAAACAATATGGCAGGAGAGTGTGTGTATCTTCAAGGTTAGGGCATAGAAGGCATATGGCTTCCTGTTTGCTCTCTCTGGGCTCATTCATAGTGTTATGAAGACACTCAAGCAGCCCAGTGGACAGGACCACATGACAAGGAACTGAGGCTTCCCATCAACAGCCACGTGAGTGAGCCATCCTAGAAGTTCCTCCAGGCCCGACCAAGCCTTCAGATGCCTGCAGCCCTGACTGATGGTATGACTGTTACCCCTGTCAGATCCTGAGCCAGAACCACAGACCTGAGTTGTTCCAAGACTGCTGACCGACTGTATGAGATAATAAATTTGTGTTATTTCAAGCTGCCAAGTTTTAGAGGTAATTTGTTTCCCAGTAATCCATAATTATTACACTAACTAAAGAGACAAACCAACCAAATGCAACGTGCCTCAATTCTTGTTTGAAAAAACTGGGAAAATTTAAAAATGGCTATTAAATAATATTAAAGCATAATCAATAACTTTTAGGTGTGATAAACTGTGATTATGCAAGAGAAGTATATTTAGGGGACGCACTTTGAAGTATTTAGTAGTAAAGAGTTGTGACTTTGCAACTTTTTCTTTTTTTTTTGCGGTACGCGGGCCTCTCACTGCTGTGGCCTCTCCCGTTGCGGAGCACAGGCTCCGGACGCGCAGGCTCAGCGGCCATGGCTCACGGGCCCAGCCGCTCCGGGGTATGTGGGAGCTTCCTGGACCAGGGCACGAAGCCGTGTCCCCTGCATCGGCAGGCGGACTCTCAACCACTGTGCCACCAGGGGAGCCCTGCAACTTATTTTCAAATGAATTTGCAAACATATACACTCAGCCACATACAAATAAAGCAAATTTGGCAACATTTTAATAACTGTTGAATCTCGGTGTTGTGGATATGAATGACCATCATACTACTTTTTCAATCTTTCTTAATGCTTGAATTTTTCTGTGATCAAAAGTTAGGAAAATACAATACTGGTATTTTTGCTAAAATACTGGAAGTTTTACAGTATTAATAATAGAACATAATTTCTAACAAGTGATCCTTAATTTCTAGGTATAAAGTAAAAAATTAATATAAATTGCAGTCTTACAGGAGCTGTTTCCTGTACTACCAATCTACTTCCCTGAATAATGACCCCTTAACACAGATTTCTGTATGAAACCGTGAATCCAGCTGGAAAGCTATAGGTCAGAATAAATGTAATTAAATAATTAGTTAGTTGGATTTGCTAATTCCCCCCAAGTCCCATAAACCAAAACCAACAGCTGCCTTAATTTGTCTATCTTCCCTTGGCCTCAGGACTATAACAGCAGCTACCATTTGAATGACTATTTACCAAGCATTTATAAAATTTCTGAATCTTACAAGAATTGTGTGAGGTGGGCATAATTGACTTTTAGTAACATGAATAATACATAAACACACTATTATAAAAGTTTCAAACAATAGAGACGTTCAAGGCACGGTGTCAAACACTGAAGTCCCCCTTGCTAAGCCCCTCACCCTTGCCCTGAGTGTAAGCAGGTCAGCACTTAGGGCAGGTAAAAAGATAGATGAAAAAACCTGTACAAAAATACTGGATCAGGGACTTCTCTGGTGGCACAGTGGTTAAGAATCTGCCTGCCAATGCAGGGGACATGGGCTCGAGCCCTGGTCTGGGAAGATCCCACATGCCGTGGAGCAACTAAGCCCATGCGCCACAACTACTGAGCCTGCGCTCTAGAGCCTGCGAGCCACAACTACTGAGCCCGCACGCCTAGAGCCCGTGCTCTGCAACAAGAGAAGCCACCACAATGAGAAGCCCGCGCACCGCAACGAAGAGTAGCCCCCGCTCGCCACAACTAGAGAAAGCCCGCGTGCAGCAACGAAGACCCAATGCAGCCAAACATAAATTTATTAATTAAAAAAATACTGGGTCAATAATTGGGAAACTCAAATCACCTTAGCTCCATAAGCCATGGCACAGCCATAAAAGTCTTCTACACCACAACAAAAACGTTAGGGTCACGCCTCCTTATACTTGGAAAACACCGTAAAATAATTTCTCAACATGAACACAAGGACTTTAAAGGGATAAAGAAAAATTTTATTTGAAAAAAATTTATTTGAAAGAAACTTTCCTGATATGTCAAATCCCTTGTGTTTAAAAACAATTTTATCATCTATGTAATTAGAGCTAACACTGCCTAAACGTTTATCAATGTAACAATAACTATAATGATATGAAAATAAGAGCAACCATTTTTTATTCAAGGAGAGTGAGTATCCTCTGTAGTCCACTGAAGTGAATAACCAAAATTACAATTCAGTTCTCGTTAGCATAATTATTCAGCCAATATTCTAGGGGTCTAGGATGATAGGCTTTATAGAGAATGCCACTATAAATGAAAATAATCTTATTTATAATGCAATTAAAGCTACATTAAGCATCACCCTAACACCGTAAGAATGAGATATGCCAGCAGGGCAAATGGTAAATTAGTTTGGGGATTTTTTTTTTTTCCCTCTTTCTTTGATTGATAATTTTGCCTTGGTTACAGAACAACTTTATAAAGCATTTTTAAGACAAATTCATTCCATAGGTTATTTCATTGTGTACCTACTTTGTGTAAGGCTTGTGAAATCAGAATGCAACAGTACTGGTTGCCTCTCAGGGTGGGCTGGGGCAGAAACGGACTGAACCAGCACGAGGTGACTTTCTAGAGTAATGGGAAGGTCTGTATCTTGACAGCGATCTGGATTTTACAGCATCTGTCAAAAATCTGAGAGTGTGTACTTAAGATCTGTGCATTTCATGTGAAATATAAATTTTACCTGAAAGGAGAAAAAAAGTAAAGGACTCCAGTGAATGATATATTGGTGTGTATGCTGAAGCCACTGGAGGGAAGGGCTCTTTTGTCTGCAATTTACTTTGAAATGTATCAAAGATTAAGCTGTACTGATAAATGGAGGCTGGATATGTGATAACAGTAAAATGTTCATGGGAGAATCTAGGTGGTAAATATACAGGTGTTCACCGTGAAGCCCTTTCAATTTGCACGCTTGAAATTGTTCATAACAAAGTGTTTGGAGGGAAAAAGATGCAACCTGGCTAAACAAGAGAAGACAACAAAAGTTAAAACAGTAATTTAAAAATATTTTTAAAAAATTTACCCAAATCTGCTATGCAACACTGTCCATTCTTCTTAACCAGGATGTTTTTGCTTTTTAAATCTCGGTGAGCAATGGCTGGTTTCCCTTGGGTCCCAAAGATCTCTATGTGTAAATGTGCGAGACCACTAGCTATGGACAGCACTATTCGCAGGCAGCTCACTGTATCCAGAGTAGTAAGCTGAAGGTAGTCATACAGCGATCCCATTTCATGATAATGTGTGATTAACCACAACTGTGTACTGGAGTGTCTTGATGTCATGTCTGAAGCAATGAAACCTGGAGACAGCAAGAACAAAATTAATAGACATGTGAGAATTTCACATTACAGCTTAATTTACTATACAGAAATAGTGACCCATACAGTAGAGATCACCTATAACAAAAAATAATTAAACTTACCAACTACCATAAAAGAAGGTTTACAGAGGCATCAACAGAGAAAAATAATGTATTTATACCTTAAGAAGACACTGCTAGTGAATAGGAAATTTTCATATTCATTTCCATTGTAAATAATCCTTTGAAATTTTTCTTACATTGCATTAAGATTCAGATAGAAGGGGCTTCCCTGGTGGCACAGTGGTTAAGAGTCCGCCTGCCGATGCAGGGGACACGGGTTCGTGCCCCGGTCCGGGAAGATCCCACATGCCGCGGAGTGGCTGGGCCCGTGAGCCATGGCCGCTGAGCCTGCGTGTCCGGAGCTTGTGCTCCGCCACGGGGGAGGCCGCAACAGTGAGAGGCCCTCGTACGGCAAAAAAAAAAAAAAAAAAAAAAAGATTCAGATAGAAATAATGTCTTTGTGTTTACCCATAATGAGAGTGTTAAACCCTTTATCATGTTGACATTCCAGGCATAGATCATTCATCAACCACCCAGAAAGAACACAAAGCCTAGAACCTAGACACCTGTGTTCTAGTCTTGATCTGCCTGTGATCTGCTTTATAACATTAGGCAACTCATTTGGGCTCTTTGGATTGTCTCTGCTATAAAATCAAGGAGTGAGTTTATATTAAATGTGACTGATTCATCAATTAAAAAAGGAGCCTATCAAATATAACAGGCACCTAGGATGCTCTTTGTCAGTCACACAGGAAAACCAAGATGATGGTGTTTGTTGGCTAGAAAAGAAGACAGAGTTAAAATGGAAAAAGTATGATATAATGTGAAAAGTCCTGTAATATATATGTGCAAAGGATAACAGGAGCCCAGAGCAGGGAATCATAATAATTCAGACTAGATGTTACAGTAGGCTTCCATCATGAAGTGACAACTGAAGTCGTCTTGAAAAGAAGTGAGATACTGATCCTGTGATAAACTGTAAACATGAAAAAGAATACATATGTATAACTGAGTCACTTTGCTGTACAGCAGAAATTAACACAACATTGTAAATCAACTATACTTCAATAAAATTTTTTTAAAAAGTGAGATATTGAAAGATGTAGATAAAGAGGAAGGAAGAAATTTTTCTAGACATTCTAAGGGGACTTTTCAGCACACTGAAAGAACTCGCAGTCGGAGGCACTTCCTAACCTATGAAATAAATGGTGATGTGTGTGCCTGTCGTGTGCCTGTCTTTCCTGCTACAGAGGTGCTTTCCTAGCGTTACAGATCTATACCTTATAGACACCCATATGGACAGTGAAATTTGGAACTTAGAAATACAAGGGGATTTTTTTTTAAAGACAGATATGGCTTGAAGAATTAAATGACTTGTGAAAGTGTAAAGGAAAAGGAGAATACATAGACATGCCGTACTTTATATAAAGTACTTTATATAAAATTTATATCACTTGCACAAATATTTTCTCATGGAATTTTTCTCAGTAGACCAGAAAGATAAATATTATACTCATTTCACACATGATGAAGTTGCTGCCGGGAGGTGCCAAGGATCACACAGCTAATGATCATACAGCTATTAAGTTGCTACCAACTCCAAATTCGGTGCCAGCTGCTCTGATACCCCATACCTTGCATAGGAAAGTTCTGGGAACAAAGAAACGTTTCCCTGTTGGATCATCATCACCATCGACAACAGGAGCAGCTAATAATTAGTGAGAATCAGCAATGTGCCAGGCACAGTTCTAAAAATCCTACATGCAATCCTCCAACAACCACATGAAGGGGGTAGATTACATCACTGACATTAAGGTCACTAACCGTCCCCAGCAATCTGGCACCAGAACCCATACTCTTACCCACCATATCATCCTGCCCTCAAACAAGCTGGCTTCTACTCGAGAAAGACAATCTGACATTTGTACCTGTGGGATATCTGTAAAGTGAACCGAATAACACTTCCACACCTTGATCCCCATCTCTTTCTCCCTCTTCCTCTAAGCTGGTCCCCACAGACAGACTTAGTCTCTCACTCTTCCCTGTTATCCCACCTGCCTCTGTCTCCCCATAAGCTGATTCTCTTAGAACCCTTAGCTGGCCATAATATCAAACAAAATGTGCACTTAGACATTTATTTATTCTTGCTAAAGAAGCTGTTTCTGCTACAACAAGGTCCTACTGTATAGCACGGGGAATTACATTCAATATACTGAGATAAACCATAATGGAAAAGAATATAAAAAAGAAGGTCTGTAACTGAGTCACTTTGCTGTACAGCAGAGATGGGCACAACACTGTAAATCAACTGTACTTCAGTTAAAAAAAATGTTTCCGGGCTTCCCTGGTGGCGCAGTGGTTGAGAGTCCGCCTGCCGATGCAGGGGACACGGGTTCGTGCCCCGGTCCGGGAGGATCCCACATGCCGCGGACCGGCTGGGCCCATGAGCCATGGCCACTGAGCCTGCGCGTCCGGAGCCTGTGCTCCGCAACGGGAGAGGCCACAACAGTGAGAGGCCTGCGTACCACACACACAAAAAAAATGTTTCCGCTTTATCACTTTAAACCACATGATATTCATCTTTTATTTTTTTAACATCTTTATTGGAGTATAATTGCTTCACAATGTTGTGTTAGTTTCTGCTGTATAACAAAGTGAATCAGCTATACGTATACATATATCCCCATATCTCCTCCCTCGTGCATCTTCCTCCCACCCTCCCTATCCCACCCCTCTAGGTGGTCACAAAGCACCGAGCTCATCTCCCTGTGCTATGCGGCTGCTTCCCACTAGCTATTTTACATTTGGTAGTGTATATATGTCAATGCTACTCTCTCACTTCGTCCCAGCTTACCTTTCGCCCTCCCCGTGTCCTCAAGTCCATTCTCTACATCTATGTAGGTCTTTATTCCTGTCCTGCTCCTAGGTTCATCAGAACCATTTTTTTTTAGATTCCATATATATATGTTAGCATATGGTATTTATTTTTCTCTTTCTGACTTACTTCACTCTGTATAACAGACTCTAGGTCCATCCACCTCACTACAAATAACTCAATTTGGTTTCTTTTTATGGCTGCACACTATTCCATTGTATATATGTGCCACATCTTCTTTATCCATTCATCTGTCGATGGACACTTAGGTTGCTTCCATGTCCTGGCTATTGTAAATAGTGCTGCAGTGAACATTGTGGTACATGACTCTTTTGGAATTATAGTTTTCTCAGGGCATATGCCCAGTAGTGGGATTGCTGGGTCATATGGTAGTTCTATTTTTAGTTTCTTAAGGAACCACCATACTGTTCTCCATAGTGACAGTATCAATTTACATTCCCACCAATAGTGCAAGAGGGTCCCCTTTTCTCCACACCCTCTCCAGCATTTACTGTTTGCACTTTTTTTTTTTTTTTTTGCGGTACGTGAGCCTCTCACTGTTGTGGCCCCTCCCGTTGCAGAGCACAGGCTCCGGACGCGCAGGCTCAGCAGCCATGGCTCACGGGCCCAGCCGCTCCGCAGCATGTTAGGTCTTCTCAGGCTAGGGCACGAACCCGTGTCCCCTGCATCAGCAGGTGGACTCTCAACCACTGCGCCACCAGGGAAGCCCTGTTTGCACATTTTTTGATGGCCATTCTAACTGGTGTGAGGTGATACCTCATTGTAGTATTGATTTGCATTTCTCTAACAATTAGTGATGTTGAGCATCCTTTCATGTGTTTGTTGGCAATCTGTATATCTTCTTGGGAGAAATGTCTATTTAGGTCTTCTGCCCAGTTTTGGATTGGGTTGTTTGTTTTCTTGATATTGAGCTGCATAAGCTGCTTGTATATTTTGGAGATTAATCCTTTGTCAGTTGCTTCGTTTGCAAATATTTTCTCCCATTCTGAGTGTTGTCTTTTCATCTTGTTTATGGTTTCCTTTGCTTTCTATGGTGCAAAACCTTGTTTCATTAGGTCCCATTTGTTTCTTTTTGTTTTTATTTCCATTCCTCTAGGAGATGGGTCAAAAAGGATCTTGCTGTGGTTTATGTCATAGAGTGTCTGCCTATGTTTTCCTCTAAGAGTTTGATAGTGTCTGGCCTTACATTTAGGTCTTTAATCCATTTTGAGTTTTTGTATATGGTGTTAGGGAGTGTTCTAATTTCATTCTTTGACATGTAGCTGTCCAGTTTTCCCAGCACCACTTACTGAACAGGCTGTCTTTTCTCCATTGTATATTCTTGCCTCCTTTATCAAAAATAAGGTGACCATATGTGCATGGGTTTATCTCTGGGCTTTCTATCCTGTTCCATTGATCTGTATTTCTGTTTTTGTGCCAGAACCACACTGTTTTGATTACTGTACCTTTATAGTAGAGTCTGAAGTCAGGGAGCCTGATTCCTCCAGCTCCATTTTTCTTTCTCAAGATTGCTTTGGCTATTCGGGGTCTTTTGTGTTTCCATACAAATGGTGACATTTTTTTGTTCTAGTTCTGTGAAAAATGCCAGTGGTAGTTTGATAGGGATTACGCTGAATCTGTAGGTTGCTTTGCGTAGTATAGTCATTTTCACAATGTTGATTCTTCCAATCCAAGAACATGGTATATCTCCCCATCAGTTTGTATCGTCTTTGATTTCTCTCATCAGTGTCTTATAGTTTTCTGCGTATAGGTCTTTTGTGTGTCCTTAGGTAGGTTTATACCTAGGTATTTTACTCTTTTTGTTGCAGTGGTAAATGGGAGTGTTTCCTTAACTTCTCTTTCAGATTTTTCATCATTAGTGTATAGGAATGCAAGAGATTTCTGTGCATTAATTTTGTATCCTGCTACTTTACCAAATTCATTGATTAGCTCTAGTAGTTTTCTCGTAGCATCTTTAGGATTCTGTTTTGTATAGTATCATGTTATCTGCAAACAGTGACAGTTTTACTTCTTCTTTTCCGATCTGGATTCCTTTTACTTCTTTTTCTTCTCTCATGGCTGTGGCTAAAACTTCCAATACTATTTTGAATAATAGTGGTGAGAGTGGGCAACCTTGTCTTGTTCCTGACCTTAGAGGAAATGGCTTCAGTGTTTCACCACTGAGAACGATGTTGGCTGTGGGTTTGTCATATATGGCCTTTACTATGTTGAGGTAGGTTCCCTGAGTGATTGATTAAATAAATAAATAGCTACAATTTATTCTCTCACCTTCTCTAAGTCCCCAAGTTCTTAGAGAAGGATTTTTGTCTGTCCCGTTAGTTAGGCTCTAGACCTTCAAGAAAACTGACTTTTAAATAAGTAAGATTTTTTATAAAACTATTTACCACTTAAGTGTGAACTGTACAACTACATTTGCTTCAACATGCTAGACCATTTTTATGGGACTTTTGTATTTTGAGTCAAAGCACTCTACTGTTGGTGGAGACTGAACAGGTGCCCGCCCATACACTGGAAGCCTGGCCCAGCCATTGGACGTGTTCATAACACTGAGAGAACGTGATAAGGGCAAAAGCCTCTTACATAACAGCCAAAGTCATCCTCCCAGGTGCCTCATAAACGAAAATAAAACCCCAAATCTTAAGTGAGGTAAGCAGTGCCCTTGTAAGCCTCTCACTGGCAGCTCTCGTGGGAACCAAGTGCTGGGCAGCTCTGATACCTGAGGAGTGAGGCCACCATGCTGGGGAGCACAGGGCTTGAGAGTGTTGGACCCCAGAGCCAGACTATTGGGCATCCACACGGCTCACCATCCTGAGCTGGGTGATCCCACATGTGTCACATAAAATCGTCACCTTGGTTTCCTCATTTATAAGATATGGATAGCACCGTCCTATATCTCAAAGGGTTACTGTGAAAATAAAGAGTTATTGTAGGTAGAATGTTTCATATGATGCCTACCACACAGTAAGTGTTCAAGAGTAGCTGGTTACTATTATAGTTCAAAATAGTCCTGGGTTCAATTACAGCCCCAAAGTTTGTAATTTAATATCTTTTTCAGGTAGTTTCCTTCAGTTCCAATTGGTCTCAAGGAATTCTGACTGATTAAATGGTTAAGCAGTACCTTTTAAGAGTATGTGGCAGTTCTGGAGATGGAGGGCGGTGACGGTTGCACAATATGACTGTACTTAAATCTCACTTATATGATTAAAATGGTCAACTTAATGGATATTGTACCATTTCTTTTAGTGCTATAATCGCTCTTAAAAATTTATTTTATTGAAGTAGAGTTGATTTACAATGTGTTAATTTCTGCTGTACAGCACAATGATTCAGTTATACATATATATATATATTCTTTTTCATATTCTTTTCCATTACTGTTTATCACAGGATCTTGAATATTCTTGTGCAATACAGTAGGACCTTGTTGTTTATCCATCCTATATATATTAGTTTGCCTCTGCTAATTCTGAACTCCCCTACTCCCCTCTCCCTTGGCAACCACAAGTCTGTTCTCTATGTCTGTGAGTCTGCTCCTGTTTCATAGATAAGTTCATTTATGTCATATTTTAGATATAAGTGATATCATATGTACCACCATTTTTTTTTTTTTTTTAAAGAGTGTAAGATGAGACTTTGGAGTGAAATTGTCATATTAACTGAAACTCCCTGGTTTCAGTCATGAGGAAAAGGATGCTCAGAAACATACAACTTTGGCCCAAAGTCACAGAGTGGGCCTCTAATGATGCTGAGAATAGAAACTGGCTTCCCAAACTCCCAGACACTGTTCCAACCACCAAACAGAGCCTCCCGTCATTCACTTATCTGCTGACTTCTACACCAGACACAGCAGAAGGAACAGCTGAAATCCAAACTAGTCATTGGAAAGATATCATTTTGGAGGGGATAAACAACGAGGGCCCATAATTTTATACGTGTGTGTAATTTAATTATGTATTTCGAGGGGGCTAGAGTTAGCAATACTCAAGGGTGGGGGAAATCATGATCTGATATTCAAAACAATCTTTTGATAGAAAAGAAAATGTCACAGAAAACCTTAAAGTCTCTACATCCAAAAAAACTGCTAAGGCAGGGAAAGAAGTTTAACCAAAAAAAAAGGTGGTACATTTCTACGAGCTGTCTCAACTAAGAGGACCGACTACACAGTAAAATTAATCCATACAGCTGCAATTATGATGAGAGTAACAAGATCTCATGAATTCGCAGTTTCCATGGATCATTATGTAATAAGAAGTGGACAATGTTTTGCCTTCTGTGATCACACTAAGGGAACCTAACTTCTCTCACATGAATCATTCTGCAAAGGTGACTTTCAAATTTCCTGCGTGATTAAATCCAATTTAATCAATATTTACTAAGCACCCACCACGTGCAGGGAACTGTCCTCAGGACTGGGTGTGAAAGCAAAAACAATGGAAATAATTCTTGTACTGGGTGTACAGTGGATTGGTATCACAGGTCATTTAACTCAAGAGCATGGATAAAGTGACTACTTGCATAGCACGGCAACATCTAGAGCGTTTTGATCAATGAGCCCATAAGCCCATGAGCCCATGAGAAGAGAGGGGCTGCCTGAACATGCCCTTCCTTTAGTGAGTCTCAGACCCCACGTGCTTCTCAGAGTACGTGCACCTGCCCGTTAAGAGTACTTCTACTGAGATGTGACACATATATACAATGGAATATTACTCAGCCATAAAAAGTAATGAAATTGAGCTATTTGTAATGAGGTGGATAGACCTAGAGCCTGTCATACAGAGTGAAGTAAGTCAGAAAGAGAAAGACAAATACCGTATGCTAACACATATACATGGAATTTAAGGGAAAAAAATGTCATGAAGAACCTAGGGGTAAGATAGGAATAAAGACACAGACCTACTAGAGAACGGACTTGAGGATATGGGGAGGGGGAAGGGTAAGCTGTGACAAAGTGAGAGAGAGGCATGGACACATATACACTACCAAACGTAAGGTAGATAGCTAGTGGGAAGCAGCCGTATAGCACAGGGAGGTGAGCTCAGTGCTTTGTGACCGCCTGGAGGGGTGGGACAGGGAGGGTGGGAGGGAGGGAGACACAAGGGGGAAGAGATATGGGGACATATGTATATGTATAACTGATTCACTTTGTTATAAAGCAGAAACTAACACACCATTGTAAAGCAATTACACCCCAATAAAGATGTTAAAAAAAAAAAAGAGTACTTCTACTGTTTAAAGATAAGTACTTCTTGTACATCATGACTTTTTTTTTTTTTTTTTTTCCCCATCCTGACTTTTAACACAGCCAGTGGTTTATCTGTTACCCAACCTCAGTCTGTTCCAGTGTCAGAGGAAATATTGGGACATTTAAAGGTAATTTTGACTGTAGATGTATTTTCACCTCACACTATGACTCTAGAATCTAAGAAGCAATTCCATGAGCTAACTACCATGTGGTTAAGAGTTAGACCATCCGGTGTGATTCTCAGCTCCATTATTTAACCTGCTGGGTGATGTTAACCTCTCTGTACCTCCGTTACCTTATCAGTTACAACCAGGAAAATAAGAATATCTGCCCTCTTACGGTCATGGTGAAGATTAAATGAGAAAATGTGCATGACACAAAGCAGTGCTTACTGCATAGTAACTATAGTCGTTGTTGTTGTTAACACACATGCATCTAACTGCAATACAAGGCGGTCACGATAAGAGTTATACAGGAGGTAAAAAGTGCAGGAGTGCAGAAAAGCCCAAGTAAATCCCTTGGGAGAGTCTGGAAGGGAACTAAGAAGTTTTGATGAAGGAAGGAGTGGGTCGAGGGTGGAATGGGGATAGTGGGTGACCAAGAGCAACATGAATGAAGACACAGACAGCTGAATGTTCAAGGGCAATCCCAAGGAGTGACAAATATTGGAACTGACTGCACGTGGGCATATTTGTACAGGAAGTAGCAGAGTCCTCTTGGGACCCCAAAATAGGGAGTCTGGAATGCCAGGCTCAGAAGTCATAAATGTTGCAAGCGATGTGGGAGTCATCAAAGACACTCTGAGCAGAAGTGTCTCAGCTCCCCAGTGGAAGATAATTCAGTGTGGCAAGATGGACTGGAGAGGGGAGACCCATAGCAACGATACAAGTGAGGAGGCCTAGGTGATGGTGAGAGCCCAAGGGGGAAGGGCAGGGGAGAAAATGACAACAGCAACTGAGACAAGTCTGAGATGGAACATACCACCAAACTGTTAAAGCAAACCTTTGGACAACTGTCAAACCATGATTTGTAGACAACCTGACTCAGGCTTAATACTAAACTGGCAATACTGGAATAGAAATAAATTCTGGCAGTGGCCTTCCTATAAGCCAGACCTGATCCCATAGCCATGCAGTGGCCAACACTATCCTATAAATAGTCCAGTTCTATAGAAACTTTATAGCCACTATTAAAGAAGCACCCCAGGCAGCATTCATCATATATGTATTAGTATAAACACATGTAGAAAAACTTTTCAAAAACAAAGAAGTCAGCGGGCTAAAGGAATATTCTAACCCTTTATACTTCCATAGCAGTATTTCAATGGGCTCTTCACATATTTCACAAATGTTTCCAAGCTTTAGTTTCCAAATTAAAATGTATGCTAAATCCTTCTCTAAATCTGGGCTTTAAAAACGATGCCTTGTTTGAAGGAATGTGCATTTAATTACGATATCCCTGGGAGCTATGAATCTCTAGGAAATCGTCCAAAGATCTTTCTTAGTTTGATTCAAGTAATAAATATTCAAAAAGGGTGGGGTAAGCAGAACTACAGAGGAAGCCTTGAAGTGAACAATATGGGGCAAGTTTTTGTTATTTAAGTAACAACCTGCAGAGGAAGACTTAGCAATAACGATTTCCTTTTCATCATCCAGAGAATCTTCAAACTTAGCTTCTTCGCAGACTTAACACAAGCAATTCATGTGGAAAGAAAATTAAACAGCGTATAAATGCTGATGGTCCCTATGTCACCATTTAGGAGAGACTTGCGAATTCAGACACACCAAATCTGAGAGGGCAAAGGCAGGCAATTATTTCTTCCTAGAAAAAAAGTATAAATTTTGTACTTACCTAAAATATTTTCATGCCTCAGCATCACAGTGTTGTACAACTCTGTTTCCCTGAACCACGACTTCTCATCCCGGGAGGAGAAGATCTTCACAGCGACATTCTCCCCCTGCCAACTGCCCCTCCACACCTCACCATACCTGCCTTTCCCTGTGGAAAGCAACACAGAGGTGACCTTGGACAGTAGAACAGGACAGGTAGCCAACGAACTTCATGCTAGCAACTCTTAACCCCTCCCATGGAAAAACACAACCCAGGGGTATAAATACCACTACTTTTTGCCTGTAAAGACATCCAAAAATAAGGTGGAAACTGCCCCTCCCAGCCACCCTACTATGCTATCGAATGAAACACTCTCGGAATCTGCATCTGTACAATGGGCTGCTAATTACAAAGTTTACCTTTACATTCCTCTATGAAAAGGTATGAAATGCGTATAGTTTGTAAAAGCACATGAAAGTTAGTAAAACTTAGAAAATGGTACAGATTATTAGGTTTCAGTGTTGACGAAAGCCAAAAAGCGTGTATGGGGCTTAACTGAGTAACTTACTTGATTCCTTCCCTTAATAAAGGATCAACATCGGCATTTTCTAAGAGTCCACATTTGTGAATTTACATATGCATTTATATTTTTCACAAAAGAGATCAGTGAGTTTGAGATATGTGTTCTGAAGGATTAACACACACACGCACACACACACAGAGCAATGCTGTGTAGGAGATCGACAGACAGCCACTGCCGTCCTTAAAGGCTTTCTTGGCGGAGGATATATTTCAAAAGAGGATTTGCAAGGTCTTAAACACATAATCCCAGAACAGTCCCGATTTCTGACACTGGTCATGGGTGTTCGCCTGCAAGACAGTCCCTGTGATGCCACAAGTGGGTGGCACTGAAAAGGCCACTTGGAGAAAACATTTTCAAAAAACGGTGACGAGTTGTGATCTGATCTGAGGAGTTCGTGCCCCCTCCTGCAGCCCCAGCACAACTGTCAGCTTGTCAACTACATGCTCTTTTGGATTAGTCACTGGTATTTAGTAGGGACATTGCTTATCGTAAGGAAATCTAGATTGAGCAGTTTTGATTATGTTTTGTTTTTGTTTTTGTTTTGCAGTACGCGGGCCTCTCACTGTTGTGGCCTCTCCGGACGCGCAGGCCCAGCGGCCATGGCTCACGGGCCCAGCCGCTCCGCGGCTCATGGGATCTTCCCGGACCGGGGCACGAACCCGTGTCCCCTGCAACGGCAGGCGGACTCTCAACCACTGAGCCACCAGGGAAGCCCTTGATTATGTTTTGATTATGTCTGCTCCCGTTTTTCTCCTTAATGACAGGTAGGTGATCAGGGAGGTTGGGAGGAGGAGGGAATTACCGCGAGACTGGGGGGAATCAACACGGGGTATGATCAAGGTGAAGGCAGACGCGGCACCTGGAAAACGATGCAGCAGGAGATACGAGTTGCAGGGTAGCGGGGCTTCCTACCAAGGCAGGTGGCTGCTGGGAATCCCAGCTGGTAATAAGCTGCTGCAGCACCACCTACACATACAGGAATGCAGCTCTTTGCTGGAAAACTGAGCCGCTGAGAACCCAAACATGGAGGGAGAAAGCACGTCTGTCCAGGAGATTATGCCTGGACATAATCAAAACATAATCAAAACTGCTCAATCTAGATTCCCTTACGACAAGCCATGTCCCTGCTAAATACCAGTGACTAACCCAAAAGAGCGTTAAATGAAGCCAGTAAGTGGTCTTTTGTGGGCCACCGTCAAGTCACAAAAATAGTATTTAGTGCAGGATTAATTGGAATAAAGTCATAGCAATTGCCCAGCATTTGTCGTTTAAGATGAAGGCTAGTGCTAAGATCTACAAAATCGACTGCTACAAAAGAGAAGGCTCATCTATTCCTGCCTTTGGTTCCATTCTGTATCTTTATTTGCCCTTTGTCCTCATATTCTCATTAGGAAGGAGAGAAAAATATCCCAGAGCATTGTGGACATTACTATACAGTTGCCTTAAATCCTTTGTTTTAGAGCAAACAGAGATAGATGTCAGCGTAAGTAGACAGAATTGAAACAGAAACCTACTTAAATGGTTTTCAAAGGCTGTTAAGTTGTCAAATGCTTTTTGCAAATGCAACCTTATGCAGAAGTCCCTGAAAACAGAAGCAGAGCTGCCCAAAAGTCCTGGCCATGGAGACCCAAAACGGGGGGGGGGGTCCCCTAAAGCACCTAAAATTTGGAGATTCATTGATCACCATCTGTAACAACGGATCTAGTCCAACTTCTCATGTTTTTCAACCAAAAATGGTAACATCCGAACAGTTCATTACATACATTTTTATTCAAGCCTGTACTACATGAACACCAACTAGATGCAACTGAAAGGCACGGCTCTTTAGCACTGAGCCAATAAAACGCTATAACTGAACATAAGCTATTTCAAAATATGCTGAAGAACATCTATACAACCGGAAACAGTATGCATTTTTAAAGGTGCAGTATTATTTTGCCCTTTGGACTCTGGGGTCCATCTCTGAGGACCGGTCATGAGAGCTGCTGCTCTCTCTCTGAATGGTGAGTGGCCATGGGACAGGAGGATGGGGGGTAATGTCCCCCTTCACTTCTTACCCCTACCCAGGTACCCTTGTTCATAATCAAATAGGATGTTAGCTGGTACAAGAGGACAACTCTGGTTTTAAGCAGTGAGCACACTGGGGGCTTTTCCATTTTTAGTTTCTCTACGCACAGTCCACCGTGGAGGAGAAGCATGAAGCTGGAGTTCAGAAACAGTTGCAGTAGCTACAGACGTAGAGAAAAGGCAACAGGCTCCTGCTGGCCACCTGTGTGCCTGAAGGTGGCAGTCACTTCTACTACCTCTGCCCGCCACCCCCTTCCACTACTGCATTTGGGGGTGTCCTGGTTTCCATGAAAACAGGAAGAAAAGTCAGAGGATAGCAGCCAAGTGGTGAAGGCAGCCTATGTTGGCCCGTCACCTCCCAAAAGCAAAAGATGATACGGCAAGAGCTGCAAAGCCAGCCCCCCAAAACTGGGAGAACCAGGAGAGTATGGAGATGTTTCTAATCCATCATTGCTACTGTGGCCATCCCTGCATGCCTGCATGCCATCTAAAGGAGAAATTAATGAAAACTGTCATGTGACTTGCAAATGCCCACCTCATAAAACTAAAACTAATAAAAATCAGGACTTTAAAGAAAAAAGCATTTGCACCACCTTCCTAGAGGGCAATCCGGCAATATATAAGACAAGCCATAAAAAGTCACAGATTTTGACCCAGGAACCCCAATTCCTAGAAATTTATTCTGCGTACTCAAAAGAAGCAACATGTGCAAAACATTTTTCAAACAGTATTGTTAAAGTTATCACGCAATAGACAATTACATAATCTTCAAAATACCTGTGATGTGTACAAATACATGAAAACGTGTGTGAGCTTAAAACTGAAAACAGGGACAAATTATACACACACTATGATAATATCTCTATACAAATATGTTCCAATATGGGAAAAAATGTGAGAGGCCACAGAGAAATGTACACAGCTCTTATTTAAATAAAGCAGTTATGAAGGGTAGCTTTGGTACATTTATTTCATTTTTTTTTAAGGCAGGGGAAGAGTGAGGAAGTATAAAATCACAATAATCAAGTTTACTGTCCAAAAGCCGACTTACCTCAGATTCCCCAATGCCTGTGGTCTGGAGCAGCCATGTTAGTTCATTTTCAAGCATTCCCATCATCCGGAAGGGTCTACTTAAAACTGAAATCTTTTGACTGGGCACTCTGTATCCTGCCTAGTGGATACTAGTTCTTTGACAAGAACTTCACCAAGTTCAAGTGCTCCAACACAAGTCACAGATTAGAGGCATACTACCACATGGCTACCTCACATCTCCTGACGTTTAACAAGCAAGAGGCAACACGAAGCAGATTTTCCAAGGTCCATCCTACTTCTAGAACCACGGCACATAACCCGCAAAGAAAGGGAAAAAAGAATTACCAACACACTCCAGCAGTGTGATCTGACGGGCTACTGTTCTTTGTACCAGGAAAGGAAGACCAGAGCCGCTTCCGGACGTACACGAATGATCCAATAAATCCTGCGGTTCAAAACAAGGAGAAAGAGAAAGTATTGAGGAACTGCTCCCAGGTTAGAGTATGAGCGTGCACGTGGGTGTAACTGGCATGGAGGCAGTGGTCTTGGACACATGGCCCGTTCGTGTGCATGGAAAGCCCCACTGGAGGAAGAACTGGTTTCACTTCTTAGGAAAACCAGAAGCTAGCCCTTTCCCTAATATGGGATAGGTTTTCCTGAGGGATGAGTAGTCCTTTCTTGTATCCAGAGTTTTAGAAGAAAATATATAAAGAAAGAAGCTGAGTGGACAAAGTCAAAGATGTAAATTAAAAAGTCCAACATGCAGGGCTGAGCCCAAGGGGAAACAGTAGCTAGAAGAGAAAATGGAGCAAAAATCGAAGGCCTTCAAGTCCAAGAGCTGAGCAAAATTGACCATATTCGGCCCTGCTCAGAATACCTATCAAAGGATGCACTTTAGTTGACATGCCAAGGAACTCTAATAAGGAACAAACAAATTAGGAATAAGAACCAAATGACTCTAATGTTGTTTGTCTTGTAAAGACTCCAGTGGCCATCTGAGTCCTCAGACTGGTACACTCAAGCAGAGAGGGCTACCTGGATGGAGGTTACTAGGTAGGTGGGGAACAAGAATCACAAAATTAACACCTCTATGTCATTTCTCTTTTTTTTGTTAACAGTTGTCTACTTTTTAATTTAAAAAAAAAAATTTTTTTATTGAAAGACTCTTAAATTCTATAGTGCTTTACAATTTTCAAAAGTTTCTCACACGTGATTTCATATACTGTACGTCATTCTCAATGTCAGTTACCCACAAAGCAGAGAGAAAAAATACGACTTTCATTGAAACATAAAACCATGCCCCAAATCTACTTCTAAAAATGAACACACCGCAAAAAAGATTCCCAATTAGTTCATTCATAAATTTTCCCTTCTTACTCTCAGTGCAAGCCAAGAAGCAGAAGCATTTTTGAATCAGGAATGGATTATCTATAATAAACAATATTGTGCCCATGGTGATCGTGGGAAGGTTGCAGTAATGTTGATCTAACACTCCCCAAAGCTGTCCTTTCCCAAACATTTTAGCTGGCCTGTTACATGAATACATTGCCTTGTTTGAGTTTCATTGTCTTTTACTTACTCTGAGCACCACTGTGAAGTACTGTTGATCAGCAAAATTACCAAAACCTGAACATCTAAAGGAAGAAATTTAGAATCCTTAGAAGCCGCAAAATGGATATTCAACAAGAAACTGAATGTAGATGAAGTAGAGTTTCACATCTCCCTATCTCTTTTGCTGTTCGTTTTTCTCTTTATTCATTCAATTTTTTTGAGAGAATAATTCTGAAATTACTATAGAACTAATGTGTTGTTTTTTCATAATGTACAATCCTGGTTCTAAACCTAGTTCATAGACTTCAGGGCGGGCGGAATCGACCAAAGACTAACAAACATCTACTTCAACTCTTGGATCCCAAGACTTCTTTTTCAATGTAGGAGAGCTGTTTAGTAAGGTACGCATTGCTGAGTCATATAAATGAGAATATCACTTAAATAAGCAAGTATGTAGACCAATAATGACAACTTGTTTTTAAACAGTGTTGTTTACCGTGTCATTATATCGTGATATACTGTCATCTAAAACGGTTGAGTTGAGAAGACTACTTTAGCATATTTGAAAGCATTCTGCTTTCAAAATTATAGAAGCCATTTAAATAATAATTTACACTAGAGATTCCTATCAGTGCCCAATGTGATTAGTTATGTTAGCAGTTCTGAGGAACAAAGTTCTGACTACTGCTAAAGTTTTGTCAAGATTCAGCGTTGTATCGTCCTTGCTCCTAACTCAATGAATTCATTTAATTTGCCTTAAAACTTGAAACAAACTTCTAAATACACTTCTAAAGAAAAACTATATTTTTCTACTTTTTGAATGAAATGTCCTTTTCTCCTCTTTTCCCAGTTTCACTGTAGCACAATTAAATAGGTAGGTAAAGGGAAGCTAAACGAGGTTCCTTCCCCTTTATTTTCATACAAAAAAAGTACACTTGACTGTGGTCCAGTCATGGGGAAGGCAGTAGGATGGGATATTTCCCAGCCTGTATCAGCCACCATCAAATGTTTTAATAACTCGCCAAGGGTAGTAGTCCAGGTGTAGCACCTGAGCTACAATGACTGGTGAGGGCAAGTCTTCCCCAGCAAAAAGGCTTAACTGCAGAACTCCCGGACACTTTTAAGTCTGTCGTCTAGCAGAACAAGACTTAATACAGATGATCTTACGTGATGGCATTAAATAACACTGAATCACATTAAAAGCTACCACCTTGACCGTCTTTCAATTCATCAGCCAATGACAAGGAGAGTCTCGATTTAGTACTGGCATGACTTTAACATCTTTCTAACACAAATCTTCACCTTTTTTTAAAGGGGGCATCCTACTCAGCACAGTGCCCCTGTAGAATGTTATTACTTCTCCCTTCGGCACTCGATGGTAACCTATTCGATAGCATGCAATCCCTTTTCTCACTTAAAGTTTAAAGGTGCTCTAAAATTAACACTTGACAAACAATTTTAAAAAGTGAAAAAAGGAAGACAGTTGCTTTCGATGTGATTTCATCATTTTAAAATGTGCAAAAGAGTAACTTTAAAACATACAAATACGATGGTTCCAAACCCTGTGCTAGGGTAGCTGCTAGCCACACGCTGACACTGAGACAGTGAAATGTGCCTGATCTGAACCGATATGTGCTGTACGTATAAAATACACAGATTTTTAAAATTTAGTTAAAAAAAAAAAGATGCAAAATATCTCATTAATAATTCTTTAATTATATGTTGAAATGATAATAATTATATATGTTAGGTTAAGTATATTCTTAAAATTAATATCACCTGTGAGGTTTTCGTAAACTTTTTTTAAGATGGCTACTAGAACATTTAAAATTACAGATGTGCCGCACGTATTGCAATTGGACAGCACTGGTTTAACCAAATGAGTGCAGTCCACAAGGGGGCGGCACAGGAGCACGAAAAATTTCATAGCTGCTTTTTTGGACGTCAGGTTTTAAAAGTCTTAAATTACAGGGCGCTGAAATAATCTAGAAGGGAAAGTGATTTTTAATATTAAGCAAAAGGTGCTTTTTTTGAAAGCACTTTTACTGCTAAAAATAGAGGAACTGAGTACCATAAATTCCAAGCCCTCCCCCACCATCAAAATTATAGGCAACCATTGTCTGTCCCTGTCCCCTTACTCCCAAAAGAAAAATAACTACCAAGGATCGACTAAAATAAATCCACTCCCTCATTTAATGTAAATGTCTGTCTAAAATAAATGTTCTCATGTAGAGGAGACTGAACTCACATAGGGGTGCCGGCATATACTTGCTGAAGACATAAGTGACCAGTAGTAGCATGTGTGCACTCACTGTCCAGTCACCAGTTACTGGTTAGCATTTCGTGCTTGAAATAAGAAAGCATCTTCAGCCATCTGTGTTATGCTCGGGGTCCCCTGGGGCCACAAACTCACTGCTAACGTGCTGTCTCCGACATTGGTGGTGATGAGCCCTTCGATGGTGCCATACTCCACATCTCTGGGGTTGAGGCGTTCTTGGTTGCGCCTTTTAAATTTTCGGAGAGCAACTCCCAGCAGGCAGGCTAGAAGGCAGACTGCAAACACTACAGACAGAATGATGAGGCCAACCTCCAAGTGGAAATTCTGTGTTCCAGGAAAGGATTTCCCTGGAGATGGGAGAGAGAAGGGTAACTGGCCGTAAGGCTCATTGTTTACGTATTATTTAGCATAACCAATGCCTGACAAGTAGCTCGCTCCTGACCCTGACCACACAGTCTCACAAGCCACAAAGTGTTGAAACTGAAAGACTTCCTGATACCTTGGCCAACGGCCCAGTCATTTAACCATTATTCATTTAGACACAATAGGAGTTTGAAAAAATTCCACTGAGAACCAATTTATTAATGCATCTATGTGAAAAGTGTTTTTAAAATATAAAGTACTACACAAATCTCTGATACTATCCTTATTAACCTGGATTTGATCTGTAAGGATGTTTTACCATCAAGCCCTTACGGACAGACACTATGCTGTAATATTCCTATGAGAAAGTGCTATCTGAGTTAAGACCAAATGATCCAATCTGTGGTCTCTCTCTTCAATGTATCTTGGAGGTCTACTGCTGAATTCTCATTGCTATTACATCATGATTTCTGCCTAGGAACCTATTCATTCACCTGTTCTCTAACTCGCTTATTCAACATTCATTCGCTCACTCAAAACGTTCTATCCTTGATTCACTCACTCACCTGATCACTCATTCACTCTCTGGCTCAGACATTATTACACACCCATTCAAACATTTGTGCATTCACTCGAATAGTCACATGTCACTCGAGCAAATATTCACTTTTGAGTTAAATCCAAGTTTCTCAGTTGCATAGTGAAGGTCCATAATTAAAAGATCCTAAGGCGATAATCACCTCTGAATTTCAGACCCTTTCCTGACATCACGTCACCAAGCCCTGTTCCCCACGTGTGCCTCACTCTCTCCACGTCCCTGGCCTCTTCAGCCATCCAATCTCAAGCCGAACTTCCTTTATAAATTTCTTTTAACTTTCCAAATCCAAATTAATCAACAACTTGGCACATGTCACTTGTATGATAAAGTGTAAAGCTAATTATGTACAGCATTGAACTATGAATATTGCGCCTCCCTAATTAAATCAGAAATTCCTTAAGAAAATAAATTCTGTGTCACAGCTCTAATCTGGCAGAGTGTTCTGCAGATCAGAAACTTTTCACCCTGCAGGTATCATTCCTACGTGAATGCAGGCATTTCTTCATGGTCCATCCACTCTATTAATAACAAACTCACAAGGTTTAAGAATTTATCCCATCAAGTACCGTTTTAGGTTTAACCATTAAATACCTGACCTCGCTTATAAAAACATCTCTTTTTATTAAAAACTCTCTCTTATTATTGAACCCTATTTGCTTATCAGACTTTAACCTTTTCTATATGCCTTAAGGTCCTCACCATAACTTCAAAAATTATGAATTATGTAACATGATCTTGTATCAGTTTTTTACATTTTTCTGTCTCCTCCCTTTCTGGCTGACATTTCTCGCCGTGGATGCTCTTAGTAGCCTCTCCTACGGTTTATTTCTTCTTTTGTGAGTGCAAAATTGGTTAAGTATGTCTATTAAAAATGTACTATATATTAAGAGAGTAAATTTGGCTTGGAACGAGTCTACAAAGACCAAGGTACATTCATGTTTGTAGGGACTCTGAGAGAGCAATTTAGGGCTCATTTTATGAGGAAACAGTTTCAGAGGAGGACTGAAATCCATATTGACTATAATACGGAGAAGATTCCACATAAACTACGAGGTTGATGTGAAATCTCACCCAGCTTCAAGTTTCGGTGATAGATTGCTGGGCATCAGATGGGTGATGGATTGCAGGGCATACAGGTTGTCTCCTTCCTCATAAAGAAGGGAAGGTATTCCACTCAGACATCAGAATCTTATGTTCCACTTTCCTCCCTACACACTCAACACAGAGATGAGCATTTACAAAGCAGAACTGTCTCAGAAATTATGACATCATAGCTCCTTTCAGAAAAGGATGTCAGGAGCTGTTCACCTGCTCATGACCACCAAGAGAGATCTGGTCAGCCAAGCCATCCCCAAGGTAGACATCACCTTGCTCACTTTCCCAAAAACATCCATCCTCCTTGTAGATTCCAAAAGGCCATGCCTTTCTCCTCCTCACCAGAGGGACTTCCCTTGTCACCCACTGTTGGAAGAGCAGGAGGAAAGCCTTGTAGCTACTTACATCTTTAACCCACACAGAATCAGGACAATACTAACAAAAACCCTTGATCTAGAAATAGAAAAGTCCATGGGAACCTTTAGCGGGCAGCTGGGCGGTGATGTTCCTGTTACACCAGTCCCCTTGGCAGCACTCCACAGCTTGGCCGGGTGACGGCGGGGTCTTACAGGTCATCTTCCCCTGCTCATAGACCTGGAAGCAGCCTTTCTGGTAGACGTGGAAGCCATCGTTTATGCTCAGCGAGGAAAAGCACTGCTGGCCTTCACAGTGGTCCTCATTTCCACAGGAGAGGCCTTCACACACACACATGTAAAGTCTAGGGTTAACCTTGGGCTTCTCATCTGCAAAGGGAAGAGAGGAAGGAAAACAAAAAAAATCACTGCATGGGTTTTAACCCCGTTGGGGGAACGATACAGTCTCTCCAAGACCATTACAAACACGTTAACCAAAGTCAGGTGAAGTATCACCACTGGCCATGATTTCCATATTTCTGCTGTCTTGTAACTCTCAGCTGACCAACCACCAAATAATAATCACGTCTCAAGATACGAATGTGTTGATATAAGCTGGGTACTCTTTTATATCCTATACTAGGCCAAAGAATGATTATGATCTGTTCACAGGTTTCTGAAAATGAACTTCTCCCACTGTGGTTTTCATGGTATCTTTGGTCTGATGGGCTCTCACATCCCGATTCTTGAACCAAAATAAATGTTTTACCAGAACGTAATGCTCATCACCTTTATTTTGTGTTTTAAAACGAGGCTCCTAAATACATGGCGCCTGTCAACACCAGCTCCCGTTACCTCCACACGAGCCTCCATCGACTACTAATACAGGATTGCTGACATTGCTGCCGTCACCTGTCTGCTTCAGAAACACATCAGTATAGTAAGAGTTCCCAAGGATGCACGGTCTATACTTACATATCCATATTATCAATATTTTCAGCTAAACGTCTAGAGTAATTTTTCAGTAGTACAACACTGAAGTTTTCACATTAATTACGAGACTAAACACTGCTTAAACATTTTCAACTGGCAGGAAAAAGTTGGCACCAATTTTTGAGGATGAGGGCACAGAAAGACAAAGGGAATAAAACAATGTCTGAACAGTAAGGTAACAAGTGGGACCAAAGGAATAGCCCACGCAGGTGGGTCCAAGGTGCAGGATGGATCATCAGTGAATCATACCGAACCAGACCTCCTAATTGCCTCTTTCTGAAATCACTCATTTGCAGTTTCACCTTTCAAATCACTCTTTCTTTTCCCCTCTTTTGTTAGAGTAATTAGTTCAGACTTGCGGGTCCCAACAGTTTCCACCAGCGGGGAAGGAAAGTGAAGACAGAATGTAAATAGCCGAGTCCCAGAGGCCACTGACTAGCCTGATGACACCAGTTTCACCAAAGCACTGTTCGTATAAAGAGAGTCGCTCTCAAAACTCCCTCCGAAGGTCTACAGCACAGACAGGCTGCCTTCTAATCCCTGAACCCTCTGTAGCAGGTCTGTGAGAGAACTGCTGCTTTCTTAAAATATAGCAGGTTGGATGGCTGTGCTTTCAAGAGGAGACCTTAAGGTAAGGTCTTTGAAAATGTCAAGTTCATTTACACAGATTTGTGTGGGTGTGTGTAGAGGTGTGTGGGTTATCTCAGAAAGAGAAAAGGCATTCTTCATCTTTCTTCTTCCCTCTTCAAAGGAGTGAAAAATAGTTCACTGCCCACTGTAATGTGGGTGCCTTGTCCCACAGAGTAAGGGCATGCAGACACACAGACACGAGCCTTCTATTTATAATTGACTTGCTAGGTCTTTTGAAAACCACAAGGGGCTCATCCAAGAGCAAAGACATGCCCGAAAGCAGAAAATCCAAAATAGCCGGTGACAGTGTATGTGTGTCACCAGACTCACCCCCGAGGATCAAGAGCCCGCAGGCATTTTTAATGAGCAATAACTTTAATGAGCCAAGGGACGGTCTTTATTTCTCCCTGCCTAGAGAAATCCAAGAGAAATCCCAGCACCAAGCTATTTCTATGAGGATGAGAAACATATATATCTGTTGACATAATCCAGCAAAAAGTTTACACTTGCCAAAAGCAAGTTGAAAGATAATATTTCTAGGGAGTCTAGACATGCTTGCCACTCTCAAATGGCACAAAGCTGGGCTGAGAGTTGCCAACTATGCTGCCCAACAGGTGATGATCCTTTGGAGGGAAATGGATGGGTGGGGTGAGGGACAGAGTTAGTGGCGAGCACAGCAGAGAATTAAAAAGACTATATTCAAAAACTGGGCAATAAAGCAATTTATGTAAATTTGACACACAAACATGTACTTCAAAACCCTAAATAATTGTTAAAAGTCACTGATATCCAAAAATACATACTTAACACATTAAGGAGGTTGTACCTATCGATGCTGGGTTGGGGAAGTGAGGTTAGTGTTAGGATGAAGGGGTAAAGTGAGAATAATACAGGAGAGGAGCTGATCACAGGCTGATAATGAATTGAGGAGTATGAATCATTCACTCGCTGCACCTACGGTCCCCCAGGAACAACAGCAAACAATAACTGTAGACCATACAGGGTTCACTCATCACTGATCCTATGGGAATGGATGGTCCAGGGTACCAAAGAATTAATGACACTCTGTGGTTCAAATAAAAAACTGTCAATTAAAAAAAATAACAACAATAATAATTTCTCTGGTGTGCCCTCAGAGTGAACTCTGCTCTTAAAGCTCCAGCCCAAACTGAACTCTAGGTGCACAGGTGCAAGAGGCCTACTGCCTTTCCAAGGTCTCTAGCTTTTGAAAGGATGTGGGGACTGTCTGACAGATGTTTAAACTGTAGCCTAGAGAATTTTGCCAGAATTGAGCAGCCTCAAGTAAATACCATCTTTAGTAAGATTCAACCCACTACAGGCAACTCTGCAGTGCATCCAGGCTAAATGAGGTATAGATCTTAATCAGATCTTATCCTGTGGGGTCATAAACTAAGTCGAAAACCAAGGTTTTCATATATATCTTCCCCACCACAATCAGGAAAAAGGGAAAAAAAGGAAGAAAGACAGCTCAGTAATATGTAATAATTAACTCAATCCCTGCTATGGAGGGACTACAAGCCCAGTTCAGCAGTTAGCAAATGGGAAAGTACAAAACCTTCAACAACTTCGCTTCCTATTTTGCTTTTCACCAACATTTAATCTTCTTAATTTGTATATTCCCATATAACTAATTAGCAGAGCCCTTCGTGAATCAATTCTTTTATATACAGCCAGATATAAGTGAAGACCCTAAATTCACGAGAATGACCCCATACACCCATGCACGTGTCTGCACGTACGCACACACTTCAGTTAAACGCCACTTTGGCAATTTCACCCGACAGAGTGGATTAGTCGAAGGGATGCCAAAAGGATTTTCTGAGCTAGGATTACTAATTCAACAAAGCAGGTTAAAAGCAAGGTGGTAACATTTTCAGATCTTAATATCCACAAGCCTAAGGAACACGGCAGGCCCCCCAAATGCCTATGACTCACTGTTTTGGTCTTGTTAAAATTTAGGAATAACCATAACATGTGTGGGCCTGTGATATCTTATTTGGGGTAGCAATGGTGGGTCAGGGAGGTGTGAGAGTTATCACAAAGCTTTTTTAGGGCCCCAAGCAAGGGTCTGTGGACCTCTAATCTCTCAGGCCAGGATATAAATACTCTACACATCAGGGAACGCCGAGGAAGGATAATCACCTTCTGTGACTGATTTTCAACAGTCCAGCCAGGAAGCACCACATCTGATATGAAGCATTTTACACTTGCCTGTGCTAATAACTAGGAGGTGCCCTGGCAGAAGGCAGCCAGTCTACGCTACCTAATTGACACTCATTTAAATAATGCAGTAATTGAAATGTCAAGCCAGAGGTATTCCCTGTGTGCGGTGCTCACCCACACTGTCTGTTCTAAAGGCACCTCCCGGCATTACTCAGTGTCATGGCTGGCACCCTGTGCCCTCTGTAGCCCCAGAACCAGGCCCGTGTGAACACACTCGCAGCCCGCGTCTGGCTGGGAGCAGCAGGGAGTCCTCGGCACCACCTGGAAGGAGCCAGGGCTGGCTCTGCAACCAGAGGTACAGGCTCGGAATCCCAGGGGTTCACCGCAGCCAAAACTTTTAAAAGATTTTTCTTGTTCTGGGCGATACGCTCACCATCTGGACACACCTACTCTCACAGCCTAATCCTAAACTGGCAGAGGAGGAGGCAGAGCAAAGAGCATTCAGGACCTTTTTAAGACTGTCCACAGTTTGGGATAATCTCGTGCCTCGTAGTAAGAGTACCCGCATTTATGTCTTAAGTGGGACTGGAGCAATTTGGGCACAAGCTACAAATGGCTCTCCATGCTCTCCCACCCACCTGCCCAGTCATGCACTCCAGAATACTCTAAGGCATTTAAACTGATTATCATTCTAAATGGTGAACAAAACCCCATGTTTCCCACTAAAGTCCTTGACAGAAAAGACAAATGAGAAAATGGTCCAAGTCAACCAGCCTGTAGCCGTGATCCCAGGAGTCAGCAAAAGAAACAGGCTGAATCTCTTTTAGGCTCATCTCAAAGCAGCACAAATAATAGGCAGTTATTAGACTACTGCTATAAAAGTCCAATAGCTCAGAACTTTATAGGCTAAAAAAGGAACCCCAAACATCCCTGGACTCTTTCCAACAGTATAAACGATTCATTCATTTGAAATGACAGCTTATATTAGGCTCATAGATATGGGAGTCCTTCCATCAGCTCCTAATCCGAGAGTGCAGCGTGGCACCTCTCCA